>NW_027206705.1:607500-778999 GCF_032191515.1 Phaenicophaeus curvirostris
GCAGGGAAGCTGCTACCATCAAATGTTTGCCCTCATTAGACTCCCCTCTGGAAGCGCTTTCACTGCAAGCTGCAGATTCCCTCCTAACAGCAAGCTTTAGGATAGGGTACTGAATTGTAACTTAACTGCGGCTAATAAGGCGATTTGGCAAAGAGAATATCTCCCGCAGGGAAGCTGCTACCATCAAATGTTTGCCCTCCTTAGACTCCCCTCTGGAAGCGCTTTCACTGCAAGCTGCAGATTCCCTCCTAACAGCAAGCTTTAGGATAGGGTACTGAATTGTAACTTACTTTCGCCTAATAATGCGATTTTGGCAAAGAGAGTATCTCCCGCAGGGAAGCTGCTACCATCAAATGTTTGCCCTCATTAGACTCCCCTCTGGAAGCGCTTTCACTGCAAGCTGCAGATTCCCTCCTAACAGCAAGCTTTAGGATAGGGTACTGAATTGTAACTTAACTGCGGCTAATAAGGCGAATATGGCAAAGAGAATATCTCCCGCAGGGAAGCTGCTACCATCAAATGTTTGCCCTCCTTAGACTCCCCTCTGGAAGCGCTTTCACTGCAAGCTGCAGATTCCCTCCTAACAGCAAGCTTTAGGATAGGGTACTGAATTGTAACTTACTTTCGCCTAATAATGCGATTTTGGCAAAGAGATTATCTCCCGCAGGGAAGCTGCTACCATCAAATGTTTGCCCTCATTAGACTCCCCTCTGGAAGCGCTTTCACTGCAAGCTGCAGATTCCCTCCTAACAGCAAGCTTTAGGATAGTGTACTGAATTGTAACTTACTTTCGCCTAATAATGCGATTTTGGCAAAGAGACTATCTCCCGCAGGGAAGATGTTACCATCAAACGTTTGCCCTCATTAGACTCCCCTCTGGAAGCGCTTTCACTGCAAGCTGCAGATTCCCTCCTAACAGCAAGCTTTAGGATAGGGTACTGAATTGTAACTTAACTGCGGCTAATAAGGCGATTTTGGCAAAGAGACTATCTCCCGCAGGGAAGCTGCTACCATCAAATATTTGCCATCATTAGACTCCCCTCTGGAAGCGCTTTCACTGCAAGCTGCAGATTCCTTCCTAACAGCAAGCTTTAGGATAGGGTACTGAATTGTAACTTACTTTCGCCTAATAAGGCGATTTTGGCAAAGAGAGTATCTCCCGCAGGGAAGCTGCTACCATCAAATGTTTGCCCTCATTAGACTCCCCTCTGGAAACGATTTCACTGCAAGCTGCAGATTCCCTCCTAACAGCAAGCTTTAGGATAGGGTACTGAATTGTATCTTACTTTCGCCTAATAATGCGATTTTGGAAAAGAGACTATAACTCGCAGGGAAGCTGCTGCCACCAAATGTTTGCCCTCATTAGACTCCCCTCTGGAAGCGCTTTCACTGCAAGCTGCAGATTCCCTCCTAACAGCAAGCTTTAGGATAGGGTACTGAATTGTAACTTACTTTCGCCTAATAATGCGATTTTGGCAAAGAGAGTATCTCCCGCAGGGAAGCTGCTACCATCAAATGTTTGCCCTCATTAGACTCCCCTCTGGAAGCGCTTTCACTGCAAGCTGCAGATTCCCTCCTAACAGCAAGCTTTAGGATAGGGTACTGAATTGTAACTTACTTTCGCCTAATAATGCGATTTTGGCAAAGAGAATATCTTCCGCAGGGAAGCTGCTACCATCAAATGTTTGCCCTCCTTAGACTCCCCTCTGGAAGCGCTTTCACTGCAAGCTGCAGATTCCCTCCTAACAGCAAGCTTTAGGATAGGGTACTGAATTGTAACTTACTTTCGCCTAAAAATGCGATTTTGGCAAAGAGAGTATCTCCCGCAGGGAAGCTGCTACCATCAAATCTTTGCCCTCATTAGACTCCCCTCTGGAAGCGCTTTCACTGCAAGCTGCAGATTCCCTCCTAACAGCAAGCTTTAGGATAGGGTACTGAATTGTAACTTAACTGCGGCTAATAAGGCGAATTTGGCAAAGAGAATATCTCCCGCAGGGAAGCTGCTACCATCAAATGTTTGCCCTCATTAGACTCCCCTCTGGAAGCGCTTTCACTGCAAGCTGCAGATTCCCTCCTAACAGCAAGCTTTAGGATAGGGTACTGAATTGTAACTTACTTTCGCCTAATAATGCGATTTTGGCAAAGAGAGTATCTCCCGCAGGGAAGCTGCTACCATCAAATGTTTGCCCTCATTAGACTCCCCTCTGGAAGCGCTTTCACTGCAAGCTGCAGATTCCCTCCTAACAGCAAGCTTTAGGATAGGGTACTGAATTGTAACTTACTTTCGCCTAATAATGCGATTTTGGCAAAGAGAGTATCTCCCGCAGGGAAGCTGCTACCATCAAATGTTTGCCCTCATTAGACTCCCCTCTGGAAGCGCTTTCACTGCAAGCTGCAGATTCCCTCCTAACAGCAAGCTTTAGGATAGGGTACTGAATTGTAACTTACTTTCGCCTAATAATGCGATTTTGGCAAAGAGACTATCTCCCGCAGGGAAGATGTTACCATCAAACGTTTGCCCTCATTAGACTCCCCTCTGGAAGCGCTTTCACTGCAAGCTGCAGATTCCCTCCTAACAGCAAGCTTTAGGATAGGGTACTGAATTGTAACTTAACTGCGGCTAATAAGGCGATTTTGGCAAAGAGACTATCTCCCGCAGGGAAGCTGCTACCATCAAATATTTGCCCTCATTAGACTCCCCTCTGGAAGCGCTTTCACTGCAAGCTGCAGATTCCTTCCTAACAGCAAGCTTTAGGATAGGGTACTGAATTGTAACTTACTTTCGCCTAATAATGCGATTTTGGCAAAGAGAGTATCTCCCGCAGGGAAGCTGCTACCATCAAATGTTTGCCCTCATTAGACTCCCTTCTGGAAGCGCTTTCACTGCAAGCTGCAGATTCCCTCCTAACAGCAAGCTTTAGGATAGGGTACTGAATTGTAACTTACTTTCGCCTATAAATGCGATTTTGGCAAAGAGAGTATCTCCCGCAGGGAAGCTGCTACCATCAAATCTTTGCCCTCATTAGACTCCCCTCTGGAAGCGCTTTCACTGCAAGCTGCAGATTCCCTCCTAACAGCAAGCTTTAGGATAGGGTACTGAATTGTAACTTAACTGCGGCTAATAAGGCGAATTTGGCAAAGAGAATATCTCCCGCAGGGAAGCTGCTACCATCAAATGTTTGCCCTCCTTAGACTCCCCTCTGGAAGCGCTTTCACTGCAAGCTGCAGATTCCCTCCTAACAGCAAGCTTTAGGATAGGGTCCTGAATTGTAACTTACTTTCGCCTAATAATGATATTTTGGCAAAGAGAGTATCTCCCGCAGGGAAGCTGCTACCATCAAATGTTTGCCCTCATTAGACTCCCCTCTGGAAGCGCTTTCACTGCAAGCTGCAGATTCCCTCCTAACAGCAAGCTTTAGGATAGGGTACTGAATTGTAACTTAACTGCGGCTAATAAGGCGATTTGGCAAAGAGAATATCTCCCGCAGGGAAGCTGCTACCATCAAATGTTTGCCCTCATTAGACTCCCCTCTGGAAGCGCTTTCACTGCAAGCTGCAGATTCCCTCCTAACAGCAAGCTTTAGGATAGTGTACTGAATTGTAACTTACTTTCGCCTAATAATGCGATTTTGGCAAAGAGAGTATCTCCCGCAGGGAAGCTGCTACCATCAAATGTTTGCCCTCATTAGACTCCCCTCTGGAAGCGCTTTCACTGCAAGCTGCAGATTCCCTCCTAACAGCAAGCTTTAGGATAGTGTACTGAATTGTAACTTACTTTCGCCTAATAATGCGATTTTGGCAAAGAGACTATCTCCCGCAGGGAAGATGTTACCATCAAATGTTTGCCCTCATTAGACTCCCCTCTGGAAGCGCTTTCACTGCAAGCTGCAGATTCCCTCCTAACAGCAAGCTTTAGGATAGGGTACTGAATTGTAACTTAACTGCGGCTAATAAGGCGATTTTAGCAAAGAGACTATCTCCCGCAGGGAAGCTGCTACCATCAAATATTTGCCCTCATTAGACTCCCCTCTGGAAGCGCTTTCACTGCAAGCTGCAGATTCCCTCCTAACAGCAAGCTTTAGGATAGGGTACTGAATTGTAACTTAACTGCGGCTAATAAGGCGAATTTGGCAAAGAGAATATCTCCCGCAGGGAAGCTGCTACCATCAAATGTTGCCCTCATTAGACTCCCCTCTGGAAGCGCTTTCACTGCAAGCTGCAGATTCCTTCCTAACAGCAAGCTTTAGGATAGGGTACTGAATTGTAACTTACTTTCGCCTAATAATGCGATTTTGGCAAAGAGAGTATCTCCCGCAGGGAAGCTGCTACCATCAAATGTTTGCCCTCATTAGACTCCCCTCTGGAAACGATTTCACTGCAAGCTGCAGATTCCCTCCTAACAGCAAGCTTTAGGATAGGGTACTGAATTGTATCTTACTTTCGCCTAATAATGCGATTTTGGAAAAGAGATTATAACTCGCAGGGAAGCTGCTGCCACCAAATGTTTGCCCTCCTTAGACTCCCCTCTGGAAGCGCTTTCACTGCAAGCTGCAGATTCCCTCCTAACAGCAAGCTTTAGGATAGGGTACTGAATTGTAACTTACTTTCGCCTAATAATGCGATTTTGGCAAAGAGAGTATCTCCCGCAGGGAAGCTGCTACCATCAAATGTTTGCCCTCATTAAACTCCCCTCTGGAAGCGCTTTCACTGCAAGCTGCAGATTCCCTCCTAACAGCAAGCTTTAGGATAGGGTACTGAATTGTATCTTAACTGCTGCTAATAAGGCGATTATGGCAAAGAGAATATCTCCCGCAGGGAAGCTGCTACCATCAAGTGTTTGCCCTCCTTAGACTCCCCTCTGGAAGCGCTTTCACTGCAAGCTGCAGATTCCCTCCTAACAGCAAGCTTTAGGATAGCGTACTGAATTGTAACTTACTTTCGCCTAATAATGCGATTTTGGCAAAGAGAGTATCTCCCGCAGGGAAGCTGCTACCATCAAATGTTTGCCCTCATTAGACTCCCCTCTGGAAGCGCTTTCACTGCAAGCTGCAGATTCCCTCCTAACAGCAAGCTTTAGGATAGGGTACTGAATTGTAACTTAACTGCGGCTAATAAGGCGAATTTGGCAAAGAGAATATCTCCCGCAGGGAAGCTGCTACCATCAAATGTTTGCCCTCCTTAGACTCCCCTCTGGAAGCGCTTTCACTGCAAGCTGCAGATTCCCTCCTAACAGCAAGCTTTAGGATAGGGTACTGAATTGTAACTTACTTTCGCCTAATAATGCGATTTTGGCAAAGAGAGTATCTCCCGCAGGGAAGCTGCTACCATCAAATCTTTGCCCTCATTAGACTCCCTTCTGGAAGCGCTTTCACTGCAAGCTGCAGATTCCCTCCTAACATCAAGCTTTAGGATAGTGTACTGAATTGTAACTTACTTTCGCCTAAAAATGCGATTTTGGCAAAGAGAGTATCTCCCGCAGGGAAGCTGCTACCATCAAATCTTTGCCCTCATTAGACTCCCCTCTGGAAGCGCTTTCACTGCAAGCTGCAGATTCCCTCCTAACAGCAAGCTTTAGGATAGGGTACTGAATTGTAACTTAACTGCGGCTAATAAGGCGAATTTGGCAAAGAGAATATCTCCCGCAGGGAAGCTGCTACCATCAAATGTTTGCCCTCATTAGACTCCCCTCTGGAAGCGCTTTCACTGCAAGCTGCAGATTCCCTCCTAACAGCAAGCTTTAGGATAGGGTACTGAATTGTAACTTACTTTCGCCTAATAATGCGATTTTGGCAAAGAGAGTATCTCCCGCAGGGAAGCTGCTACCATCAAATGTTTGCCCTCATTAGACTCCCCTCTGGAAGCGCTTTCACTGCAAGCTGCAGATTCCCTCCTAACAGCAAGCTTTAGGATACTGTACTGAATTGTAACTTACTTTCGCCTATAAATGCGATTTTGGCAAAGAGACTATCTCCCGCAGGGAAGCTGCTACCATCAAATCTTTGCCCTCATTAGACTCCCCTCTGGAAGCGCTTTCACTGCAAGCTGCAGATTCCCTCCTAACAGCAAGCTTTAGGATAGGGTACTGAATTGTAACTTAACTGCGGCTCATAAGGCGAATTTGGCAAAGAGAATATCTCCCGCAGGGAAGCTGCTACCATCAAATGTTTGCCCTCCTTAGACTCCCCTCTGGAAGCGCTTTCACTGCAAGCTGCAGATTCCCTCCTAACAGCAAGCTTTAGGATAGGGTACTGAATTGTAACTTACTTTCGCCTAATAATGCGATTTTGGCAAAGAGAGTATCTCCCGCAGGGAAGCTGCTACCATCAAATGTTTGCCCTCATTAGACTCCCCTCTGGAAGCGCTTTCACTGCAAGCTGCAGATTCCCTCCTAACAGCAAGCTTTAGGATAGGGTACTGAATTGTAACTTACTTTCGCCTAATAATGCGATTTTGGCAAAGAGACTATCTCCCGCAGGGAAGATGTTACCATCAAACGTTTGCCCTCATAAGACTCCCCTCTGGAAGCGCTTTCACTGCAAGCTGCAGATTCCCTCCTAACAGCAAGCTTTAGGATAGGGTACTGAATTGTAACTTAACTGCGGCTAATAAGGCGATTTTGGCAAAGAGACTATCTCCCGCAGGGAAGCTGCTACCATCAAATATTTGCCCTCATTAGACTCCCCTCTGGAAGCGCTTTCACTGCAAGCTGCAGATTCCCTCCTAACAGCAAGCTTTAGGATAGGGTACTGAATTGTAACTTAACTGCGGCTAATAAGGCGAATTTGGCAAAGAGAATATCTCCCGCAGGGAAGCTGCTACCATCAAATGTTTGCCCTCCTTAGACTCCCCTCTGGAAGCGCTTTCACTGCAAGCTGCAGATTCCCTCCTAACAGCAAGCTTTAGGATAGGGTACTGAATTGTAACTTACTTTCGCCTAATAATGCGATTTTGGCAAAGAGAGTATCTCCCGCAGGGAAGCTGCTACCATCAAATGTTTGCCCTCATTAGACTCCCCTCTGGAAGCGCTTTCACTGCAAGCTGCAGATTCCCTCCTAACAGCAAGCTTTAGGATAGGGTACTGAATTGTAACTTAACTGCGGCTAATAAGGCGAATTTGGCAAAGAGAATATCTCCCGCAGGGAAGCTGCTACCATCAAATATTTGCCCTCATTAGACTCCCCTCTGGAAGCGCTTTCACTGCAAGCTGCAGATTCCTTCCTAACAGCAAGCTTTAGGATAGGGTACTGAATTGTAACTTACTTTCGCCTAATAATGCGATTTTGGCAAAGAGAGTATCTCCCGCAGGGAAGCTGCTACCATCAAATGTTTGCCCTCATTAGACTCCCCTCTGGAAGCGCTTTCACTGCAAGCTGCAGATTCCCTCCTAACAGCAAGCTTTAGGATAGGGTACTGAATTGTAACTTACTTTCGCCTAATAATGCGATTTTGGCAAAGAGAGTATCTCCCGCAGGGAAGCTGCTACCATCAAATGTTTGCCCTCATTAGACTCCCCTCTGGAAGCGCTTTCACTGCAAGCTGCAGATTCCCTCCTAACAGCAAGCTTTAGGATAGTGTACTGAATTCTATCTTACTTTCGCCTAATAATGCGATTTTGGCAAAGAGACTACCTCCCGCAGGGAAGCTGCTACCATCAAATGTTTGCCCTCATTAGACTCCCTTCTGGAAGCGCTTTCACTGCAAGCTGCAGATTCCCTCCTAACAGCAAGCTTTAGGATAGGGTACTGAATTGTAACTTACTTTCGCCTAAAAATGCGATTTTGGCAAAGAGAGTATCTCCCGCAGGGAAGCTGCTACCATCAAATCTTTGCCCTCATTAGACTCCCCTCTGGAAGCGCTTTCACTGCAAGCTGCAGATTCCCTCCTAACAGCAAGCTTTAGGATAGGGTACTGAATTGTAACTTAACTGCGGCTAAAAAGGCGAATTTGGCAAAGAGAATATCTCCCGCAGGGAAGCTGCTACCATCAAATGTTTGCCCTCATTAGACTCCCCTCTGGAAGCGCTTTCACTGCAAGCTGCAGATTCCCTCCTAACAGCAAGCTTTAGGATAGGGTACTGAATTGTAACTTACTTTCGCCTAATAATGCGATTTTGGCAAAGAGAGTATCTCCCGCAGGGAAGCTGCTACCATCAAATGTTTGCCCTCATTAGACTCCCCTCTGGAAGCGCTTTCACTGCAAGCTGCAGATTCCCTCCTAACAGCAAGCTTTAGGATAGTGTACTGAATTGTAACTTACTTTCGCCTAATAATGCGATTTTGGCAAAGAGAGTATCTCCCGCAGGGAAGATGTTACCATCAAACGTTTGCCCTCATTAGACTCCCCTCTGGAAGCGCTTTCACTGCAAGCTGCAGATTCCCTCCTAACAGCAAGCTTTAGGATAGGGTACTGAATTGTAACTTAACTGCGGCTAATAAGGCGATTTTGGCAAAGAGACTATCTCCCGCAGGGAAGCTGCTACCATCAAATATTTGCCCTCATTAGACTCCCCTCTGGAAGCGCTTTCACTGCAAGCTGCAGATTCCTTCCTAACAGCACGCTTTAGGATAGGGTACTGAATTGTAAATTACTTTCGCCTAATAATGCGATTTTGGCAAAGAGAGTATCTCCCGCAGGGAAGCTGCTACCATCAAATGTTTGCCCTCATTAGACTCCCCTCTGGAAGCGCTTTCACTGCAAGCTGCAGATTCCCTCCTAACAGCAAGCTTTAGGATAGGGTACTGAATTCTATCTTACTTTCGCCTAATAATGCGATTTTGGAAAAGAGACTATCTCCCGCAGGGAAGCTGCTACCATCAAATGTTTGCCCTCATTAGACTCCCTTCTGGAAGCGCTTTCACTGCAAGCTGCAGATTCCCTCCTAACAGCAAGCTTTAGGATAGGGTACTGAATTATAACTTACTTTCGCCTAAAAATGCGATTTTGGCAAAGAGAGTATCTCCCGCAGGGAAGTTGCTACCATCAAATCTTTGCCCTCATTAGACTCCCCTCTGGAAGCGCTTTCACTGCAAGCTGCAGATTCCCTCCTAACAGCAAGCTTTAGGATAGGGTACTGAATTGTAACTTAACTGCGGCTAATAAGGCGAATTTGGCAAAGAGAATATCTCCCGCAGGGAAGCTGCTACCATCAAATGTTTGCCCTCATTAGACTCCCCTCTGGAAGCGCTTTCACTGCAAGCTGCAGATTCCCTCCTAAGAGCAAGCTTTAGGATAGGGTACTGAATTGTAACTTACTTTCGCCTAATAATGCGATTTTGGCAAAGAGAGTATCTCCCGCAGGGAAGCTGCTACCATCAAATGTTTGCCCTCATTAGACTCCCCTCTGGAAGCGCTTTCACTGCAATCTGCAGATTCCCTCCTAACAGCAACCTTTAGGATAGGGTACTGAATTGTAACTTAAATGCGGCTAATAAGGCGAATTTGGCAAAGAGAATATCTCCCGCAGGGAAGCTGCTACCATCAAATGTTTGCCCTCCTTAGACTCCCCTCTGGAAGCGCTTTCACTGCAAGCTGCAGATTCCCTCCTAACAGCAAGCTTTAGGATAGGGTACTGAATTGTAACTTACTTTCGCCTAATAATGCGATTTTGGCAAAGAGAGTATCTCCCGCAGGGAAGCTGCTACCATCAAATGTTTGCCCTCATTAGACTCCCCTCTGGAAGCGCTTTCACTGCAAGCTGCAGATTCCCTCCTAACAGCAAGCTTTAGGATAAGGTACTGAATTGTAACTTACTTTCGCCTAATAATGCGATTTTGGCAAAGAGACTATCTCCCGCAGGGAAGATGTTACCATCAAACGTTTGCCCTCATTAGACTCCCTTCTGGAAGCGCTTTCACTGCAAGCTGCAGATTCCCTCCTAACAGCAAGCTTTAGGATAGGGTACTGAATTGTAACTTACTTTCGCCTAATAATGCGATTTTGGCAAAGAGAGTATCTCCCGCAGGGAAGCTGCTACCATCAAATGTTTGCCCTCATTAGACTCCCCTCTGGAAACGATTTCACTGCAAGCTGCAGATTCCCTCCTAACAGCAAGCTTTAGGATAGGGTACTGAATTGTATCTTACTTTCGCCTAATAATGCGATTTTGGCAAAGAGACTATAACTCGCAGGGAAGCTGCTGCCACCAAATGTTTGCCCTCATTAGACTCCCCTCTGGAAGCGCTTTCACTGCAAGCTGCAGATTCCCTCCTAACAGCAAGCTTTAGGATAGGGTACTGAATTGTATCTTAACTGCTGCTAATAAGGCGATTATGGCAAAGAGACTATCTCCCGCAGGGAAGCTGCTAACATCAAATGTTTGCCCTCATTAGACTCCCCTCTGGAAGCGCTTTCACTGCAAGCTGCAGATTTCTTCCTAACAGCAAGCTTTAGGATAGGGTACTGAATTGTAACTTACTTTCGCCTAATAATGCGATTTTGGCAAAGAGAGTATCTCCCGCAGGGAAGCTGCTACCATCAAATGTTTGCCCTCGTTAGACTCCCCTCTGGAAGCGCTTTCACTGCAAGCTGCAGATTCCCTCCTAACAGCAAGCTTTAGGATAGGGTACTGAATTGTAACTTACTTTCGCCTAATAATGCGATTTTGGCAAAGAGAGTATCTCCCGCAGGGAAGCTTCTACCATGAAATGTTTGCCCTCATTAGACTCCCCTCTGGAAGCGCTTTCACTGCAAGCTGCAGATTCCCTCCTAACAGCAAGCTTTAGGATAGGGTACTGAATTGTAACTTACTTTCGCCTAATAATGCGATTTTGGCAAAGAGACTATCTCCCGCAGGGAAGCTGCTACCATCAAATGTTTGCCCTCATTAGACTCCCCTCTGGAAGCGCTTTCACTGCAAGCTGCAGATTCCCTCCTAACAGCAAGCTTTAGGATGGGGTACTGAATTGTAACTTACTTTCGCGTAATAATGCGATTTTGGCAAAGAGAGTATCTCCCGCAGGGAAGCTGCTACCATCAAATGTTTGCCCTGATTTGACTACCCTGTGGAAGGGCTTTCACTGCAAGCTGCAGATTCCCTCCTAACAGCAAGCTTTAGGATAGGGTCCTGAATTGTAACTTACTTTCGCCTAATAAAGCGATTTTGGCAAAGAGAATATCTCCCGCAGGAAAGCTGCTACCATCAAATGTTTGCCCTCATTAGACTCCCCTCTGGAAGCGCTTTCACTGCAAGCTGCAGATTCCCTCCTAACAGCAAGCTTTAGGATAGGGTACTGAATTGTAACTTACTTTTGCCTAATAATGCAATTTTGGCAAAGAGAGTATCACCCGCAGTGAAGCTGCTAACATCAAATGTTTGCCCTCATTAGACTCCCCTCTGGAAGCGCTTTCACTGCAAGCTGCAGATTCCCTCCTAACAGCAAGCTTTAGGATAGGGTACTGAATTGTATCTTACTTTCGCCTAATAATGCGATTTTGGCAAAGAGAGTATCTCCCGCAGGGAAGCTGCTACCATCAAATGCTTGCCCTCATTAGACTCCCCTCTGGAAGCGCTTTCACTGAAAGCTGCAGATTCCCTCCTAACAGCAAGCTTTAGGATAGGGTACTGAATTGTAACTTACTTTCGCCTAATAATGCGATTTTGGCAAAGAGAATATCTCCCGCAGGAAAGCTGCTACCATCAAATGTTTGCCCTCATTAGACTCCCCTCTGGAAGCGCTTTCACTGCAAGCTGCAGATTCCCTCCTAACAGCAAGCTTTAGGATAGGGTACTGAATTGTATCTTACTTTCGCCTAATAATGCGATTTTGGAAAAGAGACTATCTCCCGCAGGGAAGCTGCTACCATCAAATCTTTGCCCTCATTAGACTCCCTTCTGGAAGCGCTTTCACTGCAAGCTGCAGATTCCCTCCTAACAGCAAGCTTTAGGATAGGGTACTGAATTGTAACTTAACTGCGGCTAATAAGGCGATTTTGGCAAAGAGAATATCTCCCGCAGGGAAGCTGCTACCATCAAATCTTTGCCCTCATTAGACTCCCCTCTGGAAGCGCTTTCACTGCAAGCTGCAGATTCCCTCCTAACAGCAAGCTTTAGGATAGGGTACTGAATTGTAACTTAACTGCGGCTAATAAGGCGAATTTGGCAAAGAGAAAATCTCCCGCAGGGAAGCTGCTACCATCAAATGTTTGCCCTCATTAGACTCCCCTCTGGAAGCGCTTTCACTGCAAGCTGCAGATTCCCTCCTAACAGCAAGCTTTAGGATAGGGTACTGAACTGTAACTTACTTTTGCATAATAATGCAATTTTGGCAAAGAGAGTATCACCCGCAGTGAAGCTGCTAACATCAAATGTTTGCCCTCATTAGACTCCCCTCTGGAAGCGCTTTCACTGCAAGCTGCAGATTCCCTCCTAACAGCAAGCTTTAGGATAGGGTACTGAATTGTAACTTACTTTCGCCTAATAATGCGATTTTGGCAAAGAGAGTATCTCCCGCAGGGAAGCTGCTACCATCAAATGCTTGCCCTCATTAGACTCCCCTCTGGAAGCGCTTTCACTGCAAGCTGCAGATTCCCTCCTAACAGCAAGCTTTAGGATAGGGTACTGAATTGTAACTTACTTTTGCCTAATAATGCAATTTTGGCAAAGAGAGTATCACCCGCAGTGAAGCTGCTAACATCAAATGTTTGCCCTCATTAGACTCCCCTCTGGAAGCGCTTTCACTGCAAGCTGCAGATTCCCTCCTAACAGCAAGCTTTAGGATAGGGTACTGAATTGTATCTTACTTTCGCCTAATAATGCGATTTTGGCAAAGAGAGTATCTCCCGCAGGGAAGCTGCTACCATCAAATGCTTGCCCTCATTAGACTCCCCTCTGGAAGCGCTTTCACTGCAAGCTGCAGATTCCCTCCTAACAGCAAGCTTTAGGATAGGGTACTGAATTGTATCTTACTTTCGCCTAATAATGCGATTTTGGAAAAGAGACTATCTCCCGCAGGGAAGCTGCTACCATCAAATCTTTGCCCTCATTAGACTCCCCTCTGGAAGCGCTTTCACTGCAAGCTGCAGATTCCCTCCTAACAGCAAGCTTTAGGATAGGGTACTGAATTGTAACTTAACTGCGACTAATAAGGCGATTTTGGCAAAGAGAATATCTCCCGCAGGGAAGCTGCTACCATCAAATCTTTGCCCTCATTAGACTCCCCTCTGGAAGCGCTTTCACTGCAAGCTGCAGATTCCCTCCTAACAGCAAGCTTTAGGATAGGGTACTGAATTGTAACTTAACTGCGGCTAATAAGGCGAATTTGGCAAAGAGAATATCTCCCGCAGGGAAGCTGCTACCATCAAATGTTTGCCCTCATTAGACTCCCCTCTGGAAGCGCTTTCACTGCAAGCTGCAGATTCCCTCCTAACAGCAAGCTTTAGGATAGGGTACTGAATTGTAACTTACTTTCGCCTAATAATGCGATTTTGGCAAAGAGACTGTCTCCCGCAGGGAAGCTGCTACCATCAAATGTTTGCCCTCATTAGACTCCCCTCTGGAAGCGCTTTCACTGCAAGCTGCAGATTCCCTCCTAACAGCAAGCTTTAGGATAGGGTACTGAATTGTAACTTACTTTCGCCTAATAATGCGATTTTGGCAAAAAGAGTATCTCCCGCAGGGAAGCTGCTACCATCAAATGTTTGCCCTCATTAGACTCCCCTCTGGAAGCGCTTTCACGGCAAGCTGCAGATCCCCTCCTAACAGCAAGCTTTAGGATAGGGTACTGAATTGTAACTTACTTTTGCCTAATAATGCAATTTTGGCAAAGAGAGTATCACCCGCAGTGAAGCTGCTAACATCAAATGTTTGCAATCATTAGACTCCCCTCTGGAAGCGCTTTCACTGCAAGCTGCAGATTCCCTCCTAACAGCAAGCTTTAGGATAGGGTACTGAATTGTAACTTACTTTCGCCTAATAATGCGATTATGGCAAAGAGAGTATCTCCCGCAGGGAAGCTGCTACCATCAAATGCTTGCCCTCATTAGACTCCCCTCTGGAAGCGCTTTCACTGCAAGCTGCAGATTCCCTCCTAACAGCAAGCTTTAGGATAGGGTACTGAATTGTAACTTACTTTCGCCTAATAATGCGATTTTGGCAAAGAGACTATCTCCCGCAGGGAAGCTGCTACCATCAAATCTTTGCCCTCATTAGACTCCCCTCTGGAAGCGCTTTCACTGCAAGCTGCAGATTCCCTCCTAACAGCAAGCTTTAGGATAGGGTACTGAATTGTAACTTACTTTCGCCTAATAATGCGATTTTGGAAAAGAGAGTATCTCCCGCAGGGAAGCTGCTACCATCAAATGTTTGCCCTCATTAGACTCCCCTCTGGAAGCGCTTTCACTGCAAGCTGCAGATTCCCTCCTAACAGCAAGCTTTAGGATAGGGTACTGAATTGTAACTTACTTTCGCCTAATAATGCGATTTTGGCAAAAAGAGTATCTCCCGCAGGGAAGCTGCTACCATCAAATGTTTGCCCTCATTAGACTCCCCTCTGGAAGCGCTTTCACTGCAAGCTGCAGATTCCCTCCTAACAGCAAGCTTTAGGATAGGGTACTGAATTGTAACTTACTTTCGCCTAATAATGCGATTTTGGCAAAGAGAGTATCTCCCGCAGGGAAGCTGCTACCATCAAATGTTTGCCCTGATTAGACTACCCTGTGGAAGGGCTTTCACTGCAAGCTGCAGATTCCCTCCTAACAGCAAGCTTTAGGATAGGGTCCTGAATTGTAACTTACTTTCGCCTAATAAAGCGATTATGGCAAAGAGAATATCTCCCGCAGGAAAGCTGCTACCATCAAATGTTTGCCCTCATTAGACTCCCCTCTGGAAGCGCTTTCACTGCAAGCTGCAGATTCCCTCCTAACAGCAAGCTTTAGGATAGGGTCCTGAATTGTAACTTACTTTCGCCTAATAAAGCGATTATGGCAAAGAGAATATCTCCCGCAGGAAAGCTGCTACCATCAAATGTTTGCCCTCATTAGACTCCCCTCTGGAAGTGCTTTCACTGCAAGCTGCAGATTCCCTCCTAAAAGCAAGCTTTAGGATAGGGTACTGAATTGTAACTTACTTTCGCCTAATAATGCAATTTTGGCAAAGAGAGTATCACCCGCAGTGAAGCTGCTAACATCAAATGTTTGCCCTCATTACACTCCCCTCTGGAAGCGCTTTCACTGCAAGCTGCAGATTCCCTCCTAACAGCAAGCTTTAGGATAGGGTACTGAATTGTAACTTACTTTCGCCTAATAATGCGATTTTGGCAAAGAGAGTATCTCCCGCAGGGAAGCTGCTACCATCAAATGCTTGCCCTCATTAGACTCCCCTCTGGAAGCGCTTTCACTGCAAGCTGCAGATTCCCTCCTAACAGCAAGCTTTAGGATAGGGTACTGAATTGTAACTTACTTTCGCCTAATAATGCGATTTTGGCAAAGAGAGTATCTCCCGCAGGGAAGCTGCTACCATCAAATGTTTGCCCTCATTAGACTCCCCTCTGGAAGCGCTTTCACTGCAAGCTGCAGATTCCCTCCTAACAGCAAGCTTTAGGATAGGGTACTGAATTGTATCTTACTTTCGCCTAATAATGCGATTATGGAAAAGAGACTATCTCCCGCAGGGAAGCTGCTACCATCAAATCTTTGCCCTCATTAGACTCCCTTCTGGAAGCGCTTTCACTGCAAGCTGCAGATTCCCTCCTAACAGCAAGCTTTAGGATAGGGTACTGAATTGTAACTTAACTGCGGCTAATAAGGCGATTTTGGCAAAGAGAATATCTCCCGCAGGGAAGCTGCTACCATCAAATCTTTGCCCTCATTAGACTCCCCTCTGGAAGCGCTTTCACTGCAAGCTGCAGATTCCCTCCTAACAGCAAGATTTAGGATAGGGTACTGAATTGTAACTTAACTGCGGCTAATAAGGCGAATTTGGCAAAGAGAATATCTCCCGCAGGGAAGCTGCTACCATCAAATGTTTGCCCTCATTAGACTCCCCTCTGGAAGCGCTTTCACTGCAAGCTGCAGATTCCCTCCTAACAGCAAGCTTTAGGATAGGGTACTGAATTGTAACTTACTTTCGCCTAATAATGCGATTTTGGCAAAGAGACTATCTCCCGCAGGGAAGCTGCTACCATCAAATGTTTGCCCTCATTAGACTCCCCTCTGGAAGCGCTTTCACTGCAAGCTGCAGATTCCCTCCTAACAGCAAGCTTTAGGATAGGGTACTGAATTGTAACTTACTTTCGCCTAATAATGCGATTTTGGCAAAAAGAGTATCTCCCGCAGGGAAGCTGCTACCATCAAATGTTTGCCCTCATTAGACTCCCCTCTGGAAGCGCTTTCACTGCAAGCTGCAGATTCCCTCCTAACAGCAAGCTTTAGGATAGGGTACTGAATTGTAACTTACTTTCGCCTAATAATGCGATTTTGGCAAAGAGACTATCTCCCGCAGGGAAGCTGCTACCATCAAATGTTTGCCCTGATTAGACTACCCTGTGGAAGGGCTTTCACTGCAAGCTGCAGATTCCCTCCTAACAGCAAGCTTTAGGATAGGGTACTGAATTGTATCTTACTTTCGCCTAATAATGCGATTTTGGAAAAGAGACTATCTCCCGCAGGGAAGCTGCTACCATCAAATCTTTGCCCTCATTAGACTCCCCTCTGGAAGCGCTTTCACTGCAAGCTGCAGATTCCCTCCTAACAGCAAGCTTTAGGATAGGGTACTAAATTGTAACTTAACTGCGGCTAATAAGGCGATTTTGGCAAAGAGAATATCTCCCGCAGGGAAGCTGCTACCATCAAATCTTTGCCCTCATTAGACTCCCCTCTGGAAGCGCTTTCACTGCAAGCTGCAGATTCCCTCCTAACAGCAAGCTTTAGGATAGGGTACTGAATTGTAACTTAACTGCGGCTAATAAGGCGAATTTGGCAAAGAGAATATCTCCCGCAGGGAAGCTGCTACCATCAAATGTTTGCCCTCATTAGACTCCCCTCTGGAAGCGCTTTCACTGCAAGCTGCAGATTCCCTCCTAACAGCAAGCTTTAGGATAGGGTACTGAATTGTAACTTACTTTCGCCTAATAATGCGATTTTGGCAAAGAGACTATCTCCCGCAGGGAAGCTGCTACCATCAAATGTTTGCCCTCATTAGACTCCCCTCTGGAAGCGCTTTCACTGCAAGCTGCAGATTCCCTCCTAACAGCAAGCTTTAGGATAGGGTCCTGAATTGTAACTTACTTTCGCCTAATAAAGCGATTATGGCAAAGAGAATATCTCCCGCAGGAAAGCTGCTACCATCAAATGTTTGCCCTCATTAGACTCCCCTCTGGAAGCGCTTTCACTGCAAGCTGCAGATTCCCTCCTAACAGCAAGCTTTAGGATAGGGTACTGAATTGTAACTTACTTTTGCCTAATAATGCAATTTTGGCAAAGAGAGTATCACCCGCAGTGAAGCTGCTAACATCAAATGTTTGCCCTCATTAGACTCCCCTCTGGAAGCGCTTTCACTGCAAGCTGCAGATTCCCTCCTAACAGCAAGCTTTAGGATAGGGTACTGAATGTAACTTACTTTCGACTATTAAGGCGATTTTGGCAAAGAGAGTATCTCCCGCAGGGAAGCTGCTACCATCAAATCTTTGCCCTCATTAGACTCCTTTCTGGAAACGATTTCACTGCAAGCTGCAGATTCCCTCCTAACAGCAAGCTTTAGGATAGGGTACTGAATTGTAACTTAACTGCGGCTAATAAGGCGAATTTGGCAAAGAGAATATCTCCCGCAGGGAAGCTTCTACCATCAAATGTTTGCCCTCATTAGACTCCCCTCTGGAAGCGCTTTCACTGCAAGCTGCAGATTCCCTCCTAACAGCAAGCTTTAGGATAGGGTCCTGAATTGTAACTTACTTTCGCCTAATAATGCGATTATGGCAAAGAGAATATCTCCCGCAGGAAAGCTGCTACCATCAAATGTTTGCCCTCATTAGACTCCCCTCTGGAAGCGCTTTCACTGCAAGCTGCAGATTCCCTCCTAACAGCAAGCTTTAGGATAGGGTACTGAATTGTATCTTACTTTCGCCTAATAATGCGATTTTGGCAAAGAGAGTATCTCCCGCAGGGAAGCTGCTACCATCAAATGCTTGCCCTCATTAGACTCCCCTCTGGAAGCGCTTTCACTGCAAGCTGCAGATTCCCTCCTAACAGCAAGCTTTAGGATAGGGTACTGAATTGTAACTTACTTTCGCCTAATAATGCGATTTTGGCAAAGAGAATATCTCCCGCAGGAAAGCTGCTACCATCAAATGTTTGCCCTCATTAGACTCCCCTCTGGAAGCGCTTTCACTGCAAGCTGCAGATTCCCTCCTAACAGCAAGCTTTAGGATAGGGTACTGAATTGTATCTTACTTTCGCCTAATAATGCGATTTTGGAAAAGAGACTATCTCCCGCAGGGAAGCTGCTACCATCAAATCTTTGCCCTCATTAGACTCCCTTCTGGAAGCGCTTTCACTGCAAGCTGCAGATTCCCTCCTAACAGCAAGCTTTAGGATAGGGTACTGAATTGTAACTTAACTGCGGCTAATAAGGCGATTTTGGCAAAGAGAATATCTCCCGCAGGGAAGCTGCTACCATCAAATCTTTGCCCTCATTAGACTCCCCTCTGGAAGCGCTTTCACTGCAAGCTGCAGATTCCCTCCTAACAGCAAGCTTTAGGATAGGGTACTGAATTGTAACTTAACTGCGGCTAATAAGGCGAATTTGGCAAAGAGAAAATCTCCCGCAGGGAAGCTGCTACCATCAAATGTTTGCCCTCATTAGACTCCCCTCTGGAAGCGCTTTCACTGCAAGCTGCAGATTCCCTCCTAACAGCAAGCTTTAGGATAGGGTACTGAATTGTAACTTACTTTCGCCTAATAATGCGATTTTGGCAAAGAGACTATCTCCCGCATGGAAGCTGCTACCATCAAATGTTTGCCCTCATTAGACTCCCCTCTGGAAGCGCTTTCACTGCAAGCTGCAGATTCCCTCCTAACAGCAAGCTTTAGGATAGGGTACTGAATTGTATCTTACTTTCGCCTAATAATGCGATTTTGGCAAAGAGAGTATCTCCCGCAGGGAAGCTGCTACCATCAAATGTTTGCCCTGATTAGACTACCCTGTGGAAGGGCTTTCACTGCAAGCTGCAGATTCCCTCCTAACAGCAAGCTTTAGGATAGGGTCCTGAATTGTAACTTACTTTCGCCTAATAAAGCGATTATGGCAAAGAGAATATCTCCCGCAGGAAAGCTGCTACCATCAAATGTTTGCCCTCATTAGACTCCCCTCTGGAAGCGCTTTCACTGCAAGCTGCAGATTCCCTCCTAACAGCAAGCTTTAGGATAGGGTACTGAATTGTAACTTACTTTTGCCTAATAATGCAATTTTGGCAAAGAGAGTATCACCCGCAGTGAAGCTGCTAACATCAAATGTTTGCCCTCAATAGACTCCCCTCTGGAAGCGCTTTCACTGCAAGCTGCAGATTCCCTCCTAACAGCAAGCTTTAGGATAGGGTACTGAATTGTATCTTACTTTCGCCTAATAATGCGATTTTGGCAAAGAGAGTATCTCCCGCAGGGAAGCTGCTACCATCAAATGCTTGCCCTCATTAGACTCCCCTCTGGAAGCGCTTTCACTGCAAGCTGCAGATTCCCTCCTAACAGCAAGCTTTAGGATAGGGTACTGAATTGTATCTTACTTTCGCCTAATAATGCGATTTTGGAAAAGAGACTATCTCCCGCAGGGAAGCTGCTACCATCAAATCTTTGCCCTCATTAGACTCCCCTCTGGAAGCGCTTTCACTGCAAGCTGCAGATTCCCTCCTAACAGCAAGCTTTAGGATAGGGTACTGAATTGTAACTTAACTGCGACTAATAAGGCGATTTTGGCAAAGAGAATATCTCCCGCAGGGAAGCTGCTACCATCAAATCTTTGCCCTCATTAGACTCCCCTCTGGAAGCGCTTTCACTGCAAGCTGCAGATTCCCTCCTAACAGCAAGCTTTAGGATAGGGTACTGAATTGTAACTTAACTGCGGCTAATAAGGCGAATTTGGCAAAGAGAATATCTCCCGCAGGGAAGCTGCTACCATCAAATGTTTGCCCTCATTAGACTCCCCTCTGGAAGCGCTTTCACTGCAAGCTGCAGATTCCCTCCTAACAGCAAGCTTTAGGATAGGGTACTGAATTGTAACTTACTTTCGCCTAATAATGCGATTTTGGCAAAGAGACTATCTCCCGCAGGGAAGCTGCTACCATCAAATGTTTGCCCTCATTAGACTCCCCTCTGGAAGCGCTTTCACTGCAAGCTGCAGATTCCCTCCTAACAGCAAGCTTTAGGATAGGGTCCTGAATTGTAACTTACTTTCGCCTAATAAAGCGATTATGGCAAAGAGAATATCTCCCGCAGGAAAGCTGCTACCATCAAATGTTTGCCCTCATTAGACTCCCCTCTGGAAGCGCTTTCACTGCAAGCTGCAGATTCCCTCCTAACAGCAAGCTTTAGGATAGGGTACTGAATTGTATCTTACTTTCGCCTAATAATGCGATTTTGGCAAAGAGAGTATCTCCCGCAGGGAAGCTGCTACCATCAAATGTTTGCCCTGATTAGACTACCCTGTGGAAGGGCTTTCACTGCAAGCTGCAGATTCCCTCCTAACAGCAAGCTTTAGGATAGGGTCCTGAATTGTAACTTACTTTCGCCTAATAAAGCGATTATGGCAAAGAGAATATCTCCCGCAGGAAAGCTGCTACCATCAAATGTTTGCCCTCATTAGACTCCCCTCTGGAAGCGCTTTCACTGCAAGCTGCAGATTCCCTCCTAACAGCAAGCTTTAGGATAGGGTACTGAATTGTAACTTACTTTTGCCTAATAATGCAATTTTGGCAAAGAGAGTATCACCCGCAGTGAAGCTGCTAACATCAAATGTTTGCCCTCAATAGACTCCCCTCTGGAAGCGCTTTCACTGCAAGCTGCAGATTCCCTCCTAACAGCAAGCTTTAGGATAGGGTACTGAATTGTATCTTACTTTCGCCTAATAATGCGATTTTGGCAAAGAGAGTATCTCCCGCAGGGAAGCTGCTACCATCAAATGCTTGCCCTCATTAGACTCCCCTCTGGAAGCGCTTTCACTGCAAGCTGCAGATTCCCTCCTAACAGCAAGCTTTAGGATAGGGTACTGAATTGTATCTTACTTTCGCCTAATAATGCGATTTTGGAAAAGAGACTATCTCCCGCAGGGAAGCTGCTACCATCAAATCTTTGCCCTCATTAGACTCCCCTCTGGAAGCGCTTTCACTGCAAGCTGCAGATTCCCTCCTAACAGCAAGCTTTAGGATAGGGTACTGAATTGTAACTTAACTGCGACTAATAAGGCGATTTTGGCAAAGAGAATATCTCCCGCAGGGAAGCTGCTACCATCAAATCTTTGCCCTCATTAGACTCCCCTCTGGAAGCGCTTTCACTGCAAGCTGCAGATTCCCTCCTAACAGCAAGCTTTAGGATAGGGTACTGAATTGTAACTTAACTGCGGCTAATAAGGCGAATTTGGCAAAGAGAATATCTCCCGCAGGGAAGCTGCTACCATCAAATGTTTGCCCTCATTAGACTCCCCTCTGGAAGCGCTTTCACTGCAAGCTGCAGATTCCCTCCTAACAGCAAGCTTTAGGATAGGGTACTGAATTGTAACTTACTTTCGCCTAATAATGCGATTTTGGCAAAGAGACTATCTCCCGCAGGGAAGCTGCTACCATCAAATGTTTGCCCTCATTAGACTCCCCTCTGGAAGCGCTTTCACTGCAAGCTGCAGATTCCCTCCTAACAGCAAGCTTTAGGATAGGGTCCTGAATTGTAACTTACTTTCGCCTAATAAAGCGATTATGGCAAAGAGAATATCTCCCGCAGGAAAGCTGCTACCATCAAATGTTTGCCCTCATTAGACTCCCCTCTGGAAGCGCTTTCACTGCAAGCTGCAGATTCCCTCCTAACAGCAAGCTTTAGGATAGGGTACTGAATTGTAACTTACTTTTGCCTAATAATGCAATTTTGGCAAAGAGAGTTTCACCCGCAGTGAAGCTGCTAACATCAAATGTTTGCCCTCAATAGACTCCCCTCTGGAAGCGCTTTCACTGCAAGCTGCAGATTCCCTCCTAACAGCAAGCTTTAGGATAGGGTACTGAATTGTATCTTACTTTCGCCTAATAATGCGATTTTGGCAAAGAGAGTATCTCCCGCAGGGAAGCTGCTACCATCAAATGCTTGCCCTCATTAGACTCCCCTCTGGAAGCGCTTTCACTGCAAGCTGCAGATTCCCTCCTAACAGCAAGCTTTAGGATAGGGTACTGAATTGTATCTTACTTTCGCCTAATAATGCGATTTTGGAAAAGAGACTATCTCCCGCAGGGAAGCTGCTACCATCAAATCTTTGCCCTCATTAGACTCCCCTCTGGAAGCGCTTTCACTGCAAGCTGCAGATTCCCTCCTAACAGCAAGCTTTAGGATAGGGTACTGAATTGTAACTTACTTTCGCCTAATAATGCGATTTTGGCAAAGAGACTATCTCCCGCAGGGAAGCTGCTACCATCAAATGTTTGCCCTCATTAGACTCCCCTCTGGAAGCGCTTTCACTGCAAGCTGCAGATTCCCTCCTAACAGCAAGCTTTAGGATAGGGTCCTGAATTGTAACTTACTTTCGCCTAATAAAGCGATTATGGCAAAGAGAATATCTCCCGCAGGAAAGCTGCTACCATCAAATGTTTGCCCTCATTAGACTCCCCTCTGGAAGCGCTTTCACGGCAAGCTGCAGATCCCCTCCTAACAGCAAGCTTTAGGATAGGGTACTGAATTGTATCTTACTTTTGCCTAATAATGCAATTTTGGCAAAGAGAGTATCACCCGCAGTGAAGCTGCTAACATCAAATGTTTGCCCTCATTAGACTCCCCTCTGGAAGCGCTTTCACTGCAAGCTGCAGATTCCCTCCTAACAGCAAGCTTTAGGATAGGGTACTGAATTGTAACTTACTTTCGCCTAATAATGCGATTATGGCAAAGAGAGTATCTCCCGCAGGGAAGCTGCTACCATCAAATGCTTGCCCTCATTAGACTCCCCTCTGGAAGCGCTTTCACTGCAAGCTGCAGATTCCCTCCTAACAGCAAGCTTTAGGATAGGGTACTGAATTGTAACTTACTTTCGCCTAATAATGCGATTTTGGCAAAGAGAGTATCTCCCGCAGGGAAGCTGCTACCATCAAATACTTGCCCCCATTAGACTCCCCTCTGGAAGCGCTTTCACTGCAAGCTGCAGATTCCCTCCTAACAGCAAGCTTTAGGATAGGGTACTGAATTGTATCTTACTTTCGCCTAATAATGCGATTTTGGAAAAGAGACTATCTCCCGCAGGGAAGCTGCTACCATCAAATCTTTGCCCTCATTAGACTCCCTTCTGGAAGCGCTTTCACTGCAAGCTGCAGATTCCCTCCTAACAGCAAGCTTTAGGATATGGTACTGAATTGTAACTTAAGTGCGGCTAATAAGGCGATTTTGGCAAAGAGAATATCTCCCGCAGGGAAGCTGCTACCATCAAATCTTTGCCCTCATTAGACTCCCCTCTGGAAGCGCTTTCACTGCAAGCTGCAAATTCCCTCCTAACAGCAAGCTTTAGGATAGGGTACTGAATTGTAACTTAACTGCGGCTAATAAGGCGAATATGGCAAAGAGAATATCTCCCGCAGGGAAGCTGCTACCATCAAATGTTTGCCCTCATTAGACTCCCCTCTGGAAGCGCTTTCACTGCAAGCTGCAGATTCCCTCCTAACAGCAAGCTTTAGGATAGGGTACTGAATTGTAACTTACTTTCGCCTAATAATGCGATTTTGGAAAAGAGAGTATCTCCCGCAGGGAAGCTGCTACCATCAAATGTTTGCCCTCATTAGACTCCCCTCTGGAAGCGCTTTCACTGCAAGCTGCAGATTCCCTCCTAACAGCAAGCTTTAGGATAGGGTACTGAATTGTAACTTACTTTCGCCTAATAATGCGATTTTGGCAAAGAGAGTATCTCCCGCAGGGAAGCTGCTACCATCAAATGTTTGCCCTGATTAGACTACCCTGTGGAAGGGCTTTCACTGCAAGCTGCAGATTCCCTCCTAACAGCAAGCTTTAGGATAGGGTCCTGAATTGTAACTTACTTTCGCCTAATAAAGCGATTATGGCAAAGAGAATATCTCCCGCAGGAAAGCTGCTACCATCAAATGTTTGCCCTCATTAGACTCCCCTCTGGAAGCGCTTTCACTGCAAGCTGCAGATTCCCTCCTAACAGCAAGCTTTAGGATAGGGTACTGAATTGTAACTTACTTTTGCCTAATAATGCAATTTTGGCAAAGAGAGTATCACCCGCAGTGAAGCTGCTACCATCAAATGTTTGCCCTCATTAGACTCCCCTCTGGAAGCGCTTTCACTGCAAGCTGCAGATTCCCTCCTAACAGCAAGCATTAGGATAGGGTACTGAATTGTAACTTACTTTCGCCTAATAATGCGATTTTGGCAAAAAGAGTATCTCCCGCAGGGAAGCTGCTACCATCAAATGTTTGCCCTCATTAGACTCCCCTCTGGAAGCGCTTTCACTGCAAGCTGCAGATTCCCTCCTAACAGCAAGCTTTAGGATAGGGTCCTGAATTGTAACTTACTTTCGCCTAATAAAGCGATTATGGCAAAGAGAATATCTCCCGCAGGAAAGCTGCTACCATCAAATGTTTGCCCTCATTAGACTCCCCTCTGGAAGCGCTTTCACTGCAAGCTGCAGATTCCTTCCTAACAGCAAGCTTTAGGATAGGGTACTGAATTGTAACTTACTTTCGCCTAATAATGCGATTTTGGCAAAGAGAGTATCTCCCGCAGGGAAGCTGCTACCATCAAATGTTTGCCCTCATTAGACTCCCCTCTGGAAGCGCTTTCACTGCAAGCTGCAGATTCCCTCCTAACAGCAAGCTTTAGGATAGGGTACTGAATTGTATCTTACTTTCGCCTAATAATGCGATTTTGGAAAAGAGAGTATCTCCCGCAGGGAAGCTGCTACCATCAAATCTTTGCCCTCATTAGACTCCCCTCTGGAAGCGCTTTCACTGCAAGCTGCAGATTCCCTCCTAACAGCAAGATTTAGGATAGGGTACTGAATTGTAACTTAACTGCGGCTAATAAGGCGAATTTGGCAAAGAGAATATCTCCCGCAGGGAAGCTGCTACCATCAAATGTTTGCCCTCATTAGACTCCCCTCTGGAAGCGCTTTCACTGCAAGCTGCAGATTCCCTCCTAACAGCAAGCTTTAGGATAGGGTACTGAATTGTAACTTACTTTCGCCTAATAATGCGATTTTGGCAAAGAGACTATCTCCCGCAGGGAAGCTGCTACCATCAAATGTTTGCCCTCATTAGACTCCCCTCTGGAAGCGCTTTCACTGCAAGCTGCAGATTCCCTCCTAACAGCAAGCTTTAGGATAGGGTACTGAATTGTAACTTACTTTCGCCTAATAATGCGATTTTGGCAAAAAGAGTATCTCCCGCAGGGAAGCTGCTACCATCAAATGTTTGCCCTCATTAGACTCCCCTCTGGAAGCGCTTTCACTGCAAGCTGCAGATTCCCTCCTAACAGCAAGCTTTAGGATAGGGTACTGAATTGTAACTTACTTTCGCCTAATAATGCGATTTTGGCAAAGAGAGTATCTCCCGCAGGGAAGCTGCTACCATCAAATGTTTGCCCTGATTAGATTACCCTGTGGAAGGGCTTTCACTGCAAGCTGCAGATTCCCTCCTAACAGCAAGCTTTAGGATAGGGTCCTGAATTGTAACTTACTTTCGCCTAATAAAGCGATTATGGAAAAGAGAATATCTCCCGCAGGAAATCTGCTACCATCAAATGTTTGCCCTCATTAGACTCCCCTCTGGAAGCGCTTTCACTGCAAGCTGCAGATTCCCTCCTAACAGCAAGCTTTAGGATAGGGTACTGAATTGTAACTTACTTTTGCCTAATATTGCAATTTTGGCAAAGAGAGTATCACCCGCAGTGAAGCTGCTACCATCAAATGTTTGCCCTCATTAGACTCCCCTCTGGAAGCGCTTTCACTGCAAGCTGCAGATTCCCTCCTAACAGCAAGCTTTAGGATAGGGTACTGAATTGTAACTTACTTTCGCCTAATAATGCGATTTTGGCAAAGAGACTATCTCCCGCAGGGAAGCTGCTACCATCAAATGCTTGCCCTCATTAGACTCCCCTCTGGAAGCGCTTTCACTGCAAGCTGCAGATTCCCTCCTAACAGCAAGCTTTAGGATAGGGTACTGAATTGTAACTTACTTTTGCCTAATAATGCAATTTTGTCAAAGAGAATATCACCCGCAGTGAAGCTGCTAACATCAAATGTTTGCCCTCATTAGACTCCCCTCTGGAAGCGCTTTCACTGCAAGCTGCAGATTCCCTCCTAACAGCAAGCTTTAGGATAGGGTACTGAATTGTATCTTACTTTCGCCTAATAATGCGATTTTGGCAAAGAGAGTATCTCCCGCAGGGAATCTGCTACCATCAAATGCTTGCCCTCATTAGACTACCCTCTGGAAGCGCTTTCACTGCAAGCTGCAGATTCCCTCCTAACAGCAAGCTTTAGGATAGGGTACTGAATTGTAACTTACTTTCGCCTAATAATGCGATTTTGGCAAAGAGAGTATCTCCCGCAGGGAAGCTGCTACCATCAAATGTTTGCCCTCATTAGACTCCCCTCTGGAAGCGCTTTCACTGCAAGCTGCAGATTCCCTCCTAACAGCAAGCTTTAGGATAGGGTACTGAATTGTATCTTACTTTCGCCTAATAATGCGATTTTGGAAAAGAGACTATCTCCCGCAGGGAAGCTGCTACCATCAAATCTTTGCCCTCATTAGACTCCTTTCTGGAAGCGCTTTCACTGCAAGCTGCAGATTCCCTCCTAACAGCAAGCTTTAGGATAGGGTACTAAATTGTAACTTAACTGCGGCTAATAAGGCGATTTTGGCAAAGAGAATATCTCCCGCAGGGAAGCTGCTACCATCAAATCTTTGCCCTCATTAGACTCCCCTCTGGAAGCGCTTTCACTGCAAGCTGCAGATTCCCTCCTAACAGCAAGCTTTAGGATAGGGTACTGAATTGTAACTTAACTGCGGCTAATAAGGCGAATTTGGCAAAGAGAATATCTCCCGCAGGGAAGCTGCTACCATCAAATGTTTGCCCTCATTAGACTCCCCTCTGGAAGCGCTTTCACTGCAAGCTGCAGATTCCCTCCTAACAGCAAGCTTTAGGATAGGGTACTGAATTGTAACTTACTTTCGCCTAATAATGCGATTTTGGCAAAGAGACTATCTCCCGCAGGGAAGCTGCTACCATCAAATGTTTGCCCTCATTACACTCCCCTCTGGAAGCGCTTTCACTGCAAGCTGCAGATTCCCTCCTAACAGCAAGCTTTAGGATAGGGTCCTGAATTGTAACTTACTTTCGCCTAATAAAGCGATTATGGCAAAGAGAATATCTCCCGCAGGAAAGCTGCTACCATCAAATGTTTGCCCTCATTAGACTCCCCTCTGGAAGCGCTTTCACTGCAAGCTGCAGATTCCCTCCTAACAGCAAGCTTTAGGATAGGGTACTGAATTGTAACTTACTTTTGCCTAATAATGCAATTTTGGCAAAGAGAGTATCACCCGCAGTGAAGCTGCTAACATCAAATGTTTGCCCTCATTAGACTCCCCTCTGGAAGCGCTTTCACTGCAAGCTGCAGATTCCCTCCTAACAGCAAGCTTTAGGATAGGGTACTGAATTGTAACTTAACTGCGGCTAATAAGGCGAATTTGGCAAAGAGAATATCTCCCGCAGGGAAGCTGCTACCATCAAATGTTTGCCCTCATTAGACTCCCCTCTGGAAGCGCTTTCACTGCAAGCTGCAGATTCCCTCCTAACAGCAAGCTTTAGGATAGGGTACTGAATTGTAACTTACTTTCGCCTAATAATGCGATTTTGGCAAAGAGAGTATCTCCCGCAGGGAAGCTGCTACCATCAAATCTTTGCCCTCATTAGACTCCTTTCTGGAAGCGCTTTCACTGCAAGCTGCAGATTCCCTCCTAACAGCAAGCTTTAGGATAGGGTACTGAATTGTAACTTAACTGCGGCTAATAAGGCGAATTTGGCAAAGAGAATATCTCCCGCAGGGAAGCTGCTACCATCAAATGTTTGCCCTCATTAGACTCCCCTCTGGAAGCGCTTTCACTGCAAGCTGCAGATTCCCTCCTAACAGCAAGCTTTAGGATAGGGTCCTGAATTGTAACTTACTTTCGCCTAATAAAGCGATTATGGCAAAGAGAATATCTCCCGCAGGAAAGCTGCTACCATCAAATGTTTGCCCTCATTAGACTACCCTCTGGAAGCGCTTTCACTGCAAGCTGCAGATTCCCTCCTAACAGCAAGCTTTAGGATAGGGTACTGAATTGTATCTTACTTTTGCCTAATAATGCAATTTTGGCAAAGAGAGTATCACCCGCAGTGAAGCTGCTAACATCAAATGTTTGCCCTCATTAGACTCCCCTCTGGAAGCGCTTTCACTGCAAGCTGCAGATTCCCTCCTAACAGCAAGCTTTAGGATAGGGTACTGAATTGTAACTTACTTTCGCCTAATAATGCGATTTTGGCAAAGAGAGTATCTCCCGCAGGGAAGCTGCTACCATCAAATGCTTGCCCTCATTAGACTCCCCTCTGGAAGCGCTTTCACTGCAAGCTGCAGATTCCCTCCTAACAGCAAGCTTTAGGATAGGGTACTGAATTCTATCTTACTTTCGCCTAATACTGCGATTTTGGAAAAGAGACTATCTCCCGCAGGGAAGCTGCTACCCTCAAATCTTTGCCCTCATTAGACTCCCTTCTGGAAGCGCTTTCACTGCAAGCTGCAGATTCCCTCCTAACAGCAAGCTTTAGGATAGGGTACTGAATTGTAACTTACTTTCGCCTAATAATGCGATTTTGGCAAAGAGAGTATCTCCCGCAGGGAAGCTGCTACCATCAAATGTTTGCCCTCATTAGACTCCCCTCTGGAAGCGCTTTCACTGCAAGCTGCAGATTCCCTCCTAACAGCAAGCTTTAGGATAGGGTACTGAATTGTAACTTACTTTCGCCTAATAATGCGATTTTGGCAAAGAGAGTATCTCCCGCAGGGAAGCTGCTACCATCAAATGTTTGCCCTCATTAGACTCCCCTCTGGAAGCGCTTTCACTGCAAGCTGCAGATTCCCTCCTAACAGCAAGCTTTAGGATAGGGTGCTGAATTGTAACTTACTTTCGCCTAATAATGCGATTTTGGCAAAGAGAGTATCTCCCGCAGGGAAGCTGCTACCATCAAACGTTTGCCCTCATTAGACTCTCCTCTGGAAGCGCTTTCACTGCAAGCTGCAGATTCCCTCCTAACAGCAAGCTTTAGGATAGGGTACTGAATTGTATCTTACTTTCGCCTAATAATGCGATTTTGGCAAAGAGACTATAACTCGCAGGGAAGCTGCTGCCACCAAATGTTTGCCCTCATTAGACTCCCCTCTGGAAGCGCTTTCACTGCAAGCTGCAGATTCCCTCCTAACAGCAAGCTTTAGGATAGGGTACTGAATTGTAACTTACTTTCGCCTAATAATGCGATTTTGGCAAAGAGAGTATCTCCCGCAGGGAAGCTGGTACCATCAAATGTTTGCCCACATTAGACTCCCCTCTGGAAGCGCTTTCACTGCAAGCTGCAGATTTCTTCCTAACAGCAAGCTTTAGGATAGGGTACTGAATTGTATCTTAACTGCTGCTAATAAGGCGATTATGGCAAAGAGACTATCTCCCGCAGGGAAGCTGCTACCATCAAATGTTTGCCCTCGTTAGACTCCCCTCTGGAAGCGCTTTCACTGCAAGCTGCAGATTCCCTCCTAACAGCAAGCTTTAGGATAGGGTACTGAATTGTAACTTACTTTCGCCTAATAATGCGATTTTGGCAAAGAGAGTATCTCCCGCAGGGAAGCTGCTACCATCAAATGTTTGCCCTCCTTAGACTCCCCTCTGGAAGCGCTTTCACTGCAAGCTGCAGATTCCCTCCTAACAGCAAGCTTTAGGATAGGGTACTGAATTGTAACTTACTTTCGCCTAATAATGCGATTTTGGCAAAGAGAGTATCTCCCGCAGGGAAGCTGCTACCATCAAATGTTTGCCCTCATTAGACTCCCCTCTGGAAGCGCTTTCACTGCAAGCTGCAGATTCCCTCCTAACAGCAAGCTTTAGGATAGGGTACTGAATTGTAACTTACTTTCGCCTAATAATGCGATTTTGGCAAAGAGAGTATCACCCGCAGTGAAGCTGCTAACATCAAATGTTTGCCCTCATTAGACTCCCCTCTGGAAGCGCTTTCACTGCAAGCTGCAGATTCCCTCCTAACAGCAAGCTTTAGGATAGGGTACTGAATTGTATCTTACTTTCGCCTAATAATGAGATTTTGGCAAAGAGAGTATCTCCCGCAGGGAAGCTGCTACCATCAAATGCTTGCCCTCATTAGACTCCCCTCTGGAAGCGCTTTCACTGCAAGCTGCAGATTCCCTCCTAACAGCAAGCTTTAGGATAGGGTACTGAATTGTAACTTACTTTCACCTAATAATGCGATTTTGGCAAAGAGAGTATCTCCCGCAGGGAAGCTGCTACCATCAAATGTTTGCCCTCATTAGACTCCCCTCTGGAAGCGCTTTCACTGCAAGCTGCAGATTCCCTCCTAACAGCAAGCTTTAGGATAGGGTACTGAATTGTATCTTACTTTCGCCTAATAATGCGATTTTGGCAAAGAGACTATCTCCCGCAGGGAAGCTGCTACCATCAAATCTTTGCCCTCATTAGACTCCCTTCTGGAAGCGCTTTCACTGCAAGCTGCAGATTCCCTCCTAACAGCAAGCTTTAGGATAGGGTACTGAATTGTAACTTAACTGCGGCTAATAAGGCGATTTTGGCAAAGAGAATATCTCCCGCAGGGAAGCTGCTACCATCAAATCTTTGCCCTCATTAGACTCCCCTCTGGAAGCGCTTTCACTGCAAGCTGCAGATTCCCTCCTAACAGCAAGCTTTAGGATAGGGTACTGAATTGTAACTTACTTTCGCCTAATAATGCGATTTTGGCAAAGAGAGTATCTCCCGCAGGGAAGCTGCTACCATCAAATGTTTGCCCTCATTAGACTCCCCTCTGGAAGTGCTTTCACTGCAAGCTGCAGATTCCCTCCTAACAGCAAGCTTTAGGATAGGGTACTGAATTGTAACTTACTTTCGCCTAATAATGCGATTTTGGCAAAGAGAGTATCTCCCGCAGGGAAGCTGCTACCATCAAATGTTTGCCCTCATTAGACTCCCCTCTGGAAGCGCTTTCACTGCAAGCTGCAGATTCCCTCCTAACAGCAAGCTTTAGGATAGGGTACTGAATTGTAACTTAACTGCGGCTAATAAGATGATTATGACAAAGAGAATATCTCCCGCAGGGAAGCTGCTACCATCAAATATTTGCCCTCATTAGACTCCCCTCTGGAAGCGCTTTCACTGCAAGCTGCAGATTCCCTCCTAACAGCAAGCTTTAGGATAGGGTACTGAATTGTAACTTACTTTCGCCTAATAATGCGATTTTGGCGAAGAGAGTATCTCCCGCAGGGAAGCTGCTACCATCAAATGTTTGCCCTCATTAGACTCCCCTCTGGAAGCGCTTTCACTGCAAGCTGCAGATTCCCTCCTAACAGCAAGCTTTAGGATAGGGTACTGAATTGTAACTTACTTTCGCCTAATAATGCGATTTTGGCAAAGAGAGTATCTCCCGCAGGGAAGCTGCTACCATCAAATGTTTGCCCTGATTAGACTACCCTGTGGAAGGGCTTTCACTGCAAGCTGCAGATTCCCTCCTAACAGCAAGCTTTAGGATAGGGTCCTGAATTGTAACTTACTTTCGCCTAATAAAGCGATTTTGGCAAAGAGAATATCTCCCGCAGGAAAGCTGCTACCATCAAATGTTTGCCCTCATTAGACTCCCCTCTGGAAGCGCTTTCACTGCAAGCTGCAGATTCCCTCCTAACAGCAAGCTTTAGGATAGGGTACTGAATTGTATCTTACTTTCCCCTAATAATGAGATTTCGGCAAAGAGAGTATCTCCCGCAGGGAAGCTGCTACCATCAAATGCTTGCCCTCATTAGACTCCCCTCTGGAAGCGCTTTCACTGCAAGCTGCAGATTCCCTCCTAACAGCAAGCTTTAGGATAGGGTACTGAATTGTAACTTACTTTCGCCTAATAATGCGATTTTAACAAAGAGAATATCTCCCGCAGGGAAGCTGCTACCATCAAATGTTTGCCCTCATTAGACTCCCCTCTGGAAGCGCTTTCACTGCAAGCTGCAGATTCCCTCCTAACAGCAAGCTTTAGGATAGGGTACTGAATTGTATCTTACTTTCGCCTAATAATGCGATTTTGGAAAAGAGACTATCTCCCGCAGGGAAGCTGCTACCATCAAATCTTTGCCCTCATTAGACTCCCTTCTGGAAGCGCTTTCACTGCAAGCTGCAGATTCCCTCCTAACAGCAAGCTTTAGGATAGGGTACTGAATTGTAACTTAACTGCGGCTAATAAGGCGATTTTGGCAAAGAGATTATCTCCCGCAGGGAAGCTGCTACCATCAAATCTTTGCCCTCATTAGACTCCCCTCTGGAAGCGCTTTCACTGCAAGCTGCAGATTCCCTCCTAACAGCAAGCTTTAGGATAGGGTACTGAATTGTAACTTAACTGCGGCTAATAAGGCGAATTTGGCAAAGAGAATATCTCCCGCAGGGAAGCTGTTACCATCAAATGTTTGCCCTCATTAGACTCCCCTCTGGAAGTGCTTTCACTGCAAGCTGCAGATTCCCTCCTAACAGCAAGCTTTAGGATAGGGTACTGAATTGTAACTTACTTTCGCCTAATAATGCGATTTTGGCAAAGAGAGTATCTCCCGCAGGGAAGCTGCTACCATCAAATGTTTGCCCTCATTAGACTCCCCTCTGGAAGCGCTTTCACTGCAAGCTGCAGATTCCCTCCTAACAGCAAGCTTTAGGATAGGGTACTGAATTGTAACTTAACTGCGGCTAATAAGATGATTATGACAAAGAGAATATCTCCCGCAGGGAAGCTGCTACCATCAAATATTTGCCCTCATTAGACTCCCCTCTGGAAGCGCTTTCACTGCAAGCTGCAGATTCCCTCCTAACAGCAAGCTTTAGGATAGGGTACTGAATTGTAACTTACTTTCGCCTAATAATGCGATTTTGGCAAAGAGAGTATCTCCCGCAGGGAAGCTGCTACCATCAAATGTTTGCCCTCATTAGACTCCCCTCTGGAAGCGCTTTCACTGCAAGCTGCAGATTCCCTCCTAACAGCAAGCTTTAGGATAGGGTACTGAATTGTAACTTACTTTCACCTAATAATGCGATTTTGGCAAAGAGAGTATCTCCCGCAGGGAAGCTGCTACCATCAAATGTTTGCCCTGATTAGACTACCCTGTGGAAGGGCTTTCACTGCAAGCTGCAGATTCCCTCCTAACAGCAAGCTTTAGGATAGGGTCCTGAATTGTAACTTACTTTCGCCTAATAAAGCGATTTTGGCAAAGAGAATATCTCCCGCAGGAAAGCTGCTACCATCAAATGTTTGCCCTCATTAGACTCCCCTCTGGAAGCGCTTTCACTGCAAGCTGCAGATTCCCTCCTAACAGCAAGCTTTAGGATAGGGTACTGAATTGTAACTTACTTTTGCCTAATAATGCAATTTTGGCAAAGAGAGTATCACCCGCAGTGAAGCTGCTAACATCAAATGTTTGCCCTCATTAGACTCCCCTCTGGAAGCGCTTTCACTGCAAGCTGCAGATTCCCTCCTAACAGCAAGCTTTAGGATAGGGTACTGAATTGTATCTTACTTTGGCCTAATAATGAGATTTTGGCAAAGAGAGTATCTCCCGCAGGGAAGCTGCGACCATCAAATGCTTGCCCTCATTAGACTCCCCTCTGGAAGCGCTTTCACTGCAAGCTGCAGATTCCCTCCTAACAGCAAGCTTTAGGATAGGGTACTGAATAGTATCTTACTTTCGCCTAATAATGCGATTTTGGAAAAGAGACTATCTCCCGCAGGGAAGCTGCTACCATCAAATCTTTGACCTCATTAGACTCCCTTCTGGAAGCGCTTTCACTGCAAGCTGCAGATTCCCTCCTAACAGCAAGCTTTAGGATAGGGTACTGAATTGTAACTTAACTGCGGCTAATAAGGCGATTTTGGCAAAGAGAATATCTCCCGCAGGGAAGCTGCTACCATCAAATCTTTGCCCTCATTAGACTCCCCTCTGGAAGCGCTTTCACTGCAAGCTGCAGATTCCCTCCTAACAGCAAGCTTTAGGATAGGGTACTGAATTGTAACTTACTTTCGCCTAATAATGCGATTTTGGCAAAGAGAATATCTCCCGCAGGGAAGCTGCTACCATCAAATGTTTGCCCTCATTAGACTCCCCTCTGGAAGCGCTTTCACTGCAAGCTGCAGATTCCCTCCTAACAGCAAGCTTTAGGATAGGGTACTGAATTGTATCTTACTTTCCTAATAATGCGATTTTGGCAAAGAGAGTATCTCCCGCAGGGAAGCTGCTACCATCAAATGTTTGCCCTCATTAGACTCCCCTCTGGAAGCGCTTTCACTGCAAGCTGCAGATTCCCTCCTAACAGCAAGCTTTAGGATAGGGTACTGAATTGTAACTTACTTTCGCTTAATAATGCGATTTTGGCAAAGAGAGTATCTCCCGCAGGGAAGCTGCTACCATCAAATGTTTGCCCTCATTAGACTCCCCTCTGGAAGTGCTTTCACTGCAAGCTGCAGATTCCCTCCTAACAGCAAGCTTTAGGATAGGGTACTGAATTGTAACTTACTTTCGCCTAATAATGCGATTTTGGCAAAGAGAGTATCTCCCGCAGGGAAGCTGCTACCATCAAATGTTTGCCCTCATTAGACTCCCCTCTGGAAGCGCTTTCACTGCAAGCTGCAGATTCCCTCCTAACAGCAAGCTTTAGGATAGGGTACTGAATTGTAACTTAACTGCGTCTAATAAGGCGATTTTGGCAAAGAGAATATCTCCCGCAGGGAAGCTGCTACCATCAAATATTTGCCCTCATTAGACTCCCCTCTGGAAGCGCTTTCACTGCAAGCTGCAGATTCCCTCCTAACAGCAAGCTTTAGGATAGGGTACTGAATTGTAACTTACTTTCGCCTAATAATGCGATTTTGGCAAAGAGAGTATCTCCCGCAGGGAAGCTGCTACCATCAAATGTTTGCCCTCATTAGACTCCCCTCTGGAAGCGCTTTCACTGCAAGCTGCAGATTCCCTCCTAACAGCAAGCTTTAGGATAGGGTACTGAATTGTATCTTACTTTCGCCTAATAATGCGATTTTGGAAAAGAGACTATCTCCCGCAGGGAAGCTGCTACCATCAAATCTTTGCCCTCATTAGACTCCCTTCTGGAAGCGCTTTCACTGCAAGCTGCAGATTCCCTCCTAACAGCAAGCTTTAGGATAGGGTACTGAATTGTAACTTAACTGCGGCTAATAAGGCGATTTTGGCAAAGAGAATATCTCCCGCAGGGAAGCTGCTACCATCAAATCTTTGCCCTCATTAGACTCCCCTCTGGAAGCGCTTTCACTGCAAGCTGCAGATTCCCTCCTAACAGCAAGCTTTAGGATAGGGTACTGAATTGTAACTTAACTGCGGCTAATAAGGCGAATTTGGCAAAGAGAAAATCTCCCGCAGGGAAGCTGCTACCATCAAATGTTTGCCCTCATTAGACTCCCCTCTGGAAGCGCTTTCACTGCAAGCTGCAGATTCCCTCCTAACAGCAAGCTTTAGGATAGGGTACTGAATTGTAACTTACTTTCGCCTAATAATGCGATTTTGGCAAAGAGACTATCTCCCGCATGGAAGCTGCTACCATCAAATGTTTGCCCTCATTAGACTCCCCTCTGGAAGCGCATTCACTGCAAGCTGCAGATTCCCTCCTAACAGCAAGCTTTAGGATAGTGTCCTGAATTGTAACTTACTTTCGCCTAATAATGCGATTTTGGCAAAGAGAGTATCTCCCGCAGGGAAGCTGCTACCATCAAATGTTTGCCCTCATTAGACTACCCTGTGGAAGGGCTTTCACTGCAAGCTGCAGATTCCCTCCTAACAGCAAGCTTTAGGATAGGGTCCTGAATTGTAACTTACTTTCGCCTAATAAAGCGATTATGGCAAAGAGAATATCTCCCGCAGGAAAGCTGCTACCATCAAATGTTTGCCCTCATTAGACTACCCTCTGGAAGCGCTTTCACTGCAAGCTGCAGATTCCCTCCTAACAGCAAGCTTTAGGATAGGGTACTGAATTGTAACTTACTTCCGCCTAATAATGCGATTTTGGCAAAGAGAGTATCTCCCGCAGGGAAGCTGCTACCATCAAATGCTTGCCCTCATTAGACTCCCCTCTGGAAGCGCTTTCACTGCAAGCTGCAGATTCCCTCCTAACAGCAAGCTTTAGGATAGGGTACTGAATTGTAACTTACTTTTGCCTAATAATGCAATTTTGGCAAAGAGAGTATCACCCGCAGTGAAGCTGCTAACATCAAATGTTTGCCCTCAATAGACTCCCCTCTGGAAGCGCTTTCACTGCAAGCTGCAGATTCCCTCCTAACAGCAAGCTTTAGGATAGGGTACTGAATTGTATCTTACTTTCGCCTAATAATGCGATTTTGGCAAAGAGAGTATCTCCCGCAGGGAAGCTGCTACCATCAAATGCTTGCCCTCATTAGACTCCCCTCTGGAAGCGCTTTCACTGCAAGCTGCAGATTCCCTCCTAACAGCAAGCTTTAGGATAGGGTACTGAATTGTATCTTACTTTCGCCTAATAATGCGATTTTGGAAAAGAGACTATCTCCCGCAGGGAAGCTGCTACCATCAAATCTTTGCCCTCATTAGACTCCCCTCTGGAAGCGCTTTCACTGCAAGCTGCAGATTCCCTCCTAACAGCAAGCTTTAGGATAGGGTACTGAATTGTAACTTAACTGCGACTAATAAGGCGATTTTGGCAAAGAGAATATCTCCCGCAGGGAAGCTGCTACCATCAAATCTTTGCCCTCATTAGACTCCCCTCTGGAAGCGCTTTCACTGCAAGCTGCAGATTCCCTCCTAACAGCAAGCTTTAGGATAGGGTACTGAATTGTAACTTAACTGCGGCTAATAAGGCGAATTTGGCAAAGAGAATATCTCCCGCAGGGAAGCTGCTACCATCAAATGTTTGCCCTCATTAGACTCCCCTCTGGAAGCGCTTTCACGGCAAGCTGCAGATCCCCTCCTAACAGCAAGCTTTAGGATAGGGTACTGAATTGTAACTTACTTTTGCCTAATAATTCAATTTTGGCAAAGAGAGTATCACCCGCAGTGAAGCTGCTAACATCAAATGTTTGCCCTCATTAGACTCCCCTCTGGAAGCGCTTTCACTGCAAGCTGCAGATTCCCTCCTAACAGCAAGCTTTAGGATAGGGTACTGAATTGTAACTTACTTTCGCCTAATAATGCGATTATGGCAAAGAGAGTATCTCCCGCAGGGAAGCTGCTACCATCAAATGCTTGCCCTCATTAGACTCCCCTCTGGAAGCGCTTTCACTGCAAGCTGCAGATTCCCTCCTAACAGCAAGCTTTAGGATAGGGTACTGAATTGTAACTTACTTTCGCCTAATAATGCGATTTTGGCAAAGAGAGTATCTCCCGCAGGGAAGCTCCTACCATCAAATATTTGCCCTCATTAGACTCCCCTCTGGAAGCGCTTTCACTGCAAGCTGCAGATTCCCTCCTAACAGCAAGCTTTAGGATAGGGTACTGAATTGTATCTTACTTTCGCCTAATAATGCGATTTTGGAAAAGAGACTATCTCCCGCAGGGAAGCTGCTACCATCAAATCTTTGCCCTCATTAGACTCCCTTCTGGAAGCGCTTTCACTGCAAGCTGCAGATTCCCTCCTAACAGCAAGCTTTAGGATAGGGTACTGAATTGTAACTTAAGTGCGGCTAATAAGGCGATTTTGGCAAAGAGAATATCTCCCGCAGGGAAGCTGCTACCATCAAATCTTTGCCCTCATTAGACTCCCCTCTGGAAGCGCTTTCACTGCAAGCTGCAAATTCCCTCCTAACAGCAAGCTTTAGGATAGGGTACTGAATTGTAACTTAACTGCTGCTAATAAGGCGAATATGGCAAAGAGAATATCTCCCGCAGGGAAGCTGCTACCATCAAATGTTTGCCCTCATTAGACTCCCCTCTGGAAGCGCTTTCACTTCAAGCTGCAGATTCCCTCCTAACAGCAAGCTTTAGGATAGGGTACTGAATTGTAACTTACTTTCGCCTTATAATGCGATTTTGGAAAAGAGAGTATCTCCCGCAGGGAAGCTGCTACCATCAAATGTTTGCCCTCATTAGACTCCCCTCTGGAAGCGCTTTCACTGCAAGCTGCAGATTCCCTCCTAACAGCAAGCTTTAGGATAGGGTACTGAATTGTAACTTACTTTCGCCTAATAATGCGATTTTGGCAAAAAGAGTATCTCCCGCAGGGAAGCTGCTACCATCAAATGTTTGCCCTCATTAGACTCCCCTCTGGAAGCGCTTTCACTGCAAGCTGCAGATTCCCTCCTAACAGCAAGCTTTAGGATAGGGTACTGAATTGTAACTTACTTTCGCCTAATAATGCGATTTTGGCAAAGAGAGTATCTCCCGCAGGGAAGCTGCTACCATCAAATGTTTGCCCTGATTAGACTACCCTGTGGAAGGGCTTTCACTGCAAGCTGCAGATTCCCTCCTAACAGCAAGCTTTAGGATAGGGTCCTGAATTGTAACTTACTTTCGCCTAATAAAGCGATTATGGCAAAGAGAATATCTCCCGCAGGAAAGCTGCTACCATCAAATGTTTGCCCTCATTAGACTCCCCTCTGGAAGCGCTTTCACTGCAAGCTGCAGATTCCCTCCTAACAGCAAGCTTTAGGATAGGGTACTGAATTGTAACTTACTTTTGCTTAATAATGCAATTTTGGCAAAGAGAGTATCACCCGCAGTGAAGCTGCTAACATCAAATGTTTGCCCTCATTAGACTCCCCTCTGGAAGCGCTTTCACTGCAAGCTGCAGATTCCCTCCTAACAGCAAGCTTTAGGATAGGGTACTGAATTGTAACTTACTTTCGCCTAATAATGCGATTTTGGCAAAAAGAGTATCTCCCGCAGGGAAGCTGCTACCATCAAATGTTTGCCCTCATTAGACTCCCCTCTGGAAGCGCTTTCACTGCAAGCTGCAGATTCCCTCCTAACAGCAAGCTTTAGGATAGGGTCCTGAATTGTAACTTACTTTCGCCTAATAAAGCGATTATGGCAAAGAGAATATCTCCCGCAGGAAAGCTGCTACCATCAAATGTTTGCCCTCATTAGACTCCCCTCTGGAAGCGCTTTCACTGCAAGCTGCAGATTCCCTCCTAAAAGCAAGCTTTAGGATAGGGTACTGAATTGTAACTTACTTTCGCCTAATAATGCAATTTTGGCAAAGAGAGTATCACCCGCAGTGAAGCTGCTAACATCAAATGTTTGCCCTCATTACACTCCCCTCTGGAAGCGCTTTCACTGCAAGCTGCAGATTCCCTCCTAACAGCAAGCTTTAGGATAGGGTACTGAATTGTAACTTACTTTCGCCTAATAATGCGATTTTGGCAAAGAGAGTATCTCCCGCAGGGAAGCTGCTACCATCAAATGCTTGCCCTCATTAGACTCCCCTCTGGAAGCGCTTTCACTGCAAGCTGCAGATTCCCTCCTAACAGCAAGCTTTAGGATAGGGTACTGAATTGTAACTTACTTTCGCCTAATAATGCGATTTTGGCAAAGAGAGTATCTCCCGCAGGGAAGCTGCTACCATCAAATGTTTGCCCTCATTAGACTCCCCTCTGGAAGCGCTTTCACTGCAAGCTGCAGATTCCCTCCTAACAGCAAGCTTTAGGATAGGGTACTGAATTGTATCTTACTTTCGCCTAATAATGCGATTTTGGAAAAGAGACTATCTCCCGCAGGGAAGCTGCTACCATCAAATGTTTGCCCTCATTAGACTCCCTTCTGGAAGCGCTTTCACTGCAAGCTGCAGATTCCCTCCTAACAGCAAGCTTTAGGATAGGGTACTGAATTGTAACTTAACTGCGGCTAATAAGGCGATTTTGGCAAAGAGAATATCTCCCGCAGGGAAGCTGCTACCATCAAATCTTTGCCCTCATTAGACTCCCCTCTGGAAGCGCTTTCACTGCAAGCTGCAGATTCCCTCCTAACAGCAAGATTTAGGATAGGGTACTGAATTGTAACTTAACTGCGGCTAATAAGGCGAATTTGGCAAAGAGAATATCTCCCGCAGGGAAGCTGCTACCATCAAATGTTTGCCCTCATTAGACTCCCCTCTGGAAGCGCTTTCACTGCAAGCTGCAGATTCCCTCCTAACAGCAAGCTTTAGGATAGGGTACTGAATTGTAACTTACTTTCGCCTAATAATGCGATTATGGCAAAGAGAGTATCTCCCGCAGGGAAGCTGCTACCATCAAATGCTTACCCTCATTAGACTCCCCTCTGGAAGCGCTTTCACTGCAAGCTGCAGATTCCCTCCTAACAGCAAGCTTTAGGATAGGGTACTGAATTGTAACTTACTTTCGCCTAATAATGCGATTTTGGCAAAGAGAGTATCTCCCGCAGGGAAGCTGCTACCATCAAATATTTGCCCTCATTAGACTCCCCTCTGGAAGCGCTTTCACTGCAAGCTGCAGATTCCCTCCTAACAGCAAGCTTTAGGATAGGGTACTGAATTGTATCTTACTTTCGCCTAATAATGCGATTTTGGAAAAGAGACTATCTCCCGCAGGGAAGCTGCTACCATCAAATCTTTGCCCTCATTAGACTCCCTTCTGGAAGCGCTTTCACTGCAAGCTGCAGATTCCCTCCTAACAGCAAGCTTTAGGATAGGGTACTGAATTGTAACTTAAGTGCGGCTAATAAGGCGATTTTGGCAAAGAGAATATCTCCCGCAGGGAAGCTGCTACCATCAAATCTTTGCCCTCATTAGACTCCCCTCTGGAAGCGCTTTCACTGCAAGCTGCAAATTCCCTCCTAACAGCAAGCTTTAGGATAGGGTACTGAATTGTAACTTAACTGCTGCTAATAAGGCGAATATGGCAAAGAGAATATCTCCCGCAGGGAAGCTGCTACCATCAAATGTTTGCCCTCATTAGACTCCCCTCTGGAAGCGCTTTCACTGCAAGCTGCAGATTCCCTCCTAACAGCAAGCTTTAGGATAGGGTACTGAATTGTAACTTACTTTCGCCTAATAATGCGATTTTGGAAAAGAGAGTATCTCCCGCAGGGAAGCTGCTACCATCAAATGTTTGCCCTCATTAGACTCCCCTCTGGAAGCGCTTTCACTGCAAGCTGCAGATTCCCTCCTAACAGCAAGCTTTAGGATAGGGTACTGAATTGTAACTTACTTTCGCCTAATAATGCGATTTTGGCAAAAAGAGTATCTCCCGCAGGGAAGCTGCTACCATCAAATGTTTGCCCTCATTAGACTCCCCTCTGGAAGCGCTTTCACTGCAAGCTGCAGATTCCCTCCTAACAGCAAGCTTTAGGATAGGGTACTGAATTGTAACTTACTTTCGCCTAATAATGCGATTTTGGCAAAGAGAGTATCTCCCGCAGGGAAGCTGCTACCATCAAATGTTTGCCCTGATTAGACTACCCTGTGGAAGGGCTTTCACTGCAAGCTGCAGATTCCCTCCTAACAGCAAGCTTTAGGATAGGGTCCTGAATTGTAACTTACTTTCGCCTAATAAAGCGATTATGGCAAAGAGAATATCTCCCGCAGGAAAGCTGCTACCATCAAATGTTTGCCCTCATTAGACTCCCCTCTGGAAGCGCTTTCACTGCAAGCTGCAGATTCCCTCCTAACAGCAAGCTTTAGGATAGGGTACTGAATTGTAACTTACTTTTGCTTAATAATGCAATTTTGGCAAAGAGAGTATCACCCGCAGTGAAGCTGCTAACATCAAATGTTTGCCCTCATTAGACTCCCCTCTGGAAGCGCTTTCACTGCAAGCTGCAGATTCCCTCCTAACAGCAAGCTTTAGGATAGGGTACTGAATTGTAACTTACTTTCGCCTAATAATGCGATTTTGGCAAAAAGAGTATCTCCCGCAGGGAAGCTGCTACCATCAAATGTTTGCCCTCATTAGACTCCCCTCTGGAAGCGCTTTCACTGCAAGCTGCAGATTCCCTCCTAACAGCAAGCTTTAGGATAGGGTCCTGAATTGTAACTTACTTTCGCCTAATAAAGCGATTATGGCAAAGAGAATATCTCCCGCAGGAAAGCTGCTACCATCAAATGTTTGCCCTCATTAGACTCCCCTCTGGAAGCGCTTTCACTGCAAGCTGCAGATTCCCTCCTAAAAGCAAGCTTTAGGATAGGGTACTGAATTGTAACTTACTTTCGCCTAATAATGCAATTTTGGCAAAGAGAGTATCACCCGCAGTGAAGCTGCTAACATCAAATGTTTGCCCTCATTACACTCCCCTCTGGAAGCGCTTTCACTGCAAGCTGCAGATTCCCTCCTAACAGCAAGCTTTAGGATAGGGTACTGAATTGTAACTTACTTTCGCCTAATAATGCGATTTTGGCAAAGAGAGTATCTCCCGCAGGGAAGCTGCTACCATCAAATGCTTGCCCTCATTAGACTCCCCTCTGGAAGCGCTTTCACTGCAAGCTGCAGATTCCCTCCTAACAGCAAGCTTTAGGATAGGGTACTGAATTGTAACTTACTTTCGCCTAATAATGCGATTTTGGCAAAGAGAGTATCTCCCGCAGGGAAGCTGCTACCATCAAATGTTTGCCCTCATTAGACTCCCCTCTGGAAGCGCTTTCACTGCAAGCTGCAGATTCCCTCCTAACAGCAAGCTTTAGGATAGGGTACTGAATTGTATCTTACTTTCGCCTAATAATGCGATTTTGGAAAAGAGACTATCTCCCGCAGGGAAGCTGCTACCATCAAATGTTTGCCCTCATTAGACTCCCTTCTGGAAGCGCTTTCACTGCAAGCTGCAGATTCCCTCCTAACAGCAAGCTTTAGGATAGGGTACTGAATTGTAACTTAACTGCGGCTAATAAGGCGATTTTGGCAAAGAGAATATCTCCCGCAGGGAAGCTGCTACCATCAAATCTTTGCCCTCATTAGACTCCCCTCTGGAAGCGCTTTCACTGCAAGCTGCAGATTCCCTCCTAACAGCAAGATTTAGGATAGGGTACTGAATTGTAACTTAACTGCGGCTAATAAGGCGAATTTGGCAAAGAGACTATCTCCCGCAGGGAAGCTGCTACCATCAAATGTTTGCCCTCATTAGACTCCCCTCTGGAAGCGCTTTCACTGCAAGCTGCAGATTCCCTCCTAACAGCAAGCTTTAGGATAGGGTACTGAATTGTAACTTACTTTCGCCTAATAATGCGATTTTGGCAAAGAGAGTATCTCCCGCAGGGAAGCTGCTACCATCAAATGTTTGCCCTCATTAGACTCCCCTCTGGAAGCGCTTTCACTGCAAGCTGCAGATTCCCTCCTAACAGCAAGCTTTAGGATAGGGTACTGAATTGTAACTTACTTTCGCCTAATAATGCGATTTTGGCAAAAAGAGTATCTCCCGCAGGGAAGCTGCTACCATCAAATGTTTGCCCTCATTAGACTCCCCTCTGGAAGCGCTTTCACTGCAAGCTGCAGATTCCCTCCTAACAGCAAGCTTTAGGATAGTGTACTGAATTGTAACTTACTTTCGCCTAATAATGCGATTTTGGCAAAGAGAGTATCTCCCGCAGGGAAGCTGCTACCATCAAATGTTTGCCCTGATTAGACTACCCTGTGGAAGGGCTTTCACTGCAAGCTGCAGATTCCCTCCTAACAGCAAGCTTTAGGATAGGGTCCTGAATTGTAACTTACTTTCGCCTAATAAAGCGATTATGGCAAAGAGAATATCTCCCGCAGGAAAGCTGCTACCATCAAATGTTTGCCCTCATTAGACTCCCCTCTGGAAGCGCTTTCACTGCAAGCTGCAGATTCCCTCCTAACAGCAAGCTTTAGGATAGGGTACTGAATTGTAACTTACTTTTGCCTAATAATGCAATTTTGGCAAAGAGTGTATCACCCGCAGTGAAGCTGCTAACATCAAATGTTTGCCCTCATTAGACTCCCCTCTGGAAGCGCTTTCACTGCAAGCTGCAGATTCCCTCCTAACAGCAAGCTTTAGGATAGGGTACTGAATTGTAACTTACTTTCGCCTAATAATGCGATTTTGGCAAAGAGACTATCTCCCGCAGGGAAGCTGCTACCCTCAAATCTTTGCCCTCATTAGACTCCCTTCTGGAAGCGCTTTCACTGCAAGCTGCAGATTCCCTCCTAACAGCAAGCTTTAGGATAGGGTACTGAATTGTAACTTACTTTCGCCTAATAATGCGATTTTGGCAAAGAGAGTATCTCCCGCAGGGAAGCTGCTACCATCAAATCTTTGCCCTCATTAGACTCCCCTCTGGAAGCGCTTTCACTGCAAGCTGCAGATTCCCTCCTAACAGCAAGCTTTAGGATAGGGTACTGAATTGTAACTTACTTTCGCCTAATAATGCGATTTTGGCAAAGAGAGTATCTCCCGCAGGGAAGCTGCTACCATCAAATGTTTGCCCTCATTAGACTCCCCTCTGGAAGCGCTTTCACTGCAAGCTGCAGATTCCCTCCTAACAGCAAGCTTTAGGATAGGGTACTGAATTGTAACTTACTTTCCTAATAATGTGATTTTGGCAAAGAGAGTATCTCCCGCAGGGAAGCTGCTACCATCAAATGTTTGCCCTCATTAGACTCCCCTCTGGAAGCGCTTTCACTGCAAGCTGCAGATTCCCTCCTAACAGCAAGCTTTAGGATAGTGTACTGAATTGTAACTTACTTTCGCCTAATAATGCGATTTTGGCAAAGAGACTATCTCCCGCAGGGAAGATGTAACCATCAAACGTTTGCCCTCATTATGCTCCCCTCTGGAAGCGCTTTCACTGCAAGCTGCAGATTCCTTCCTAACAGCAAGCTTTAGGATAGGGTACTGAATTGTAACTTAACTGCGGCTAATAAGGCGATTTTAACAAAGAGAATATCTCCCGCAGGGAAGCTGTTACCATCAAATGTTTGCCCTCATTAGACTCCCCTCTGGAAGCGCTTTCACTGCAAGCTGCAGATTCCCTCCTAACAGCAAGCTTTAGGATAGGGTGCTGAATTGTAACTTACTTTCGCCTAATAATGCGATTTTGGCAAAGAGAGTATCTCCCGCAGGGAAGCTGCTACCATCAAACGTTTGCCCTCATTAGACTCTCCTCTGGAAGCGCTTTCACTGCAAGCTGCAGATTCCCTCCTAACAGCAAGCTTTAGGATAGGGTACTGAATTGTATCTTACTTTCGCCTAATAATGCGATTTTGGCAAAGAGATTATAACTCGCAGGGAAGCTGCTGCCACCAAATGTTTGCCCTCATTAGACTCCCCTCTGGAAGCGCTTTCACTGCAAGCTGCAGATTCCCTCCTAACAGCAAGCTTTAGGATAGGGTACTGAATTGTAACTTACTTTCGCCTAATAATGCGATTTTGGCAAAGAGAGTATCTCCCGCTGGGAAGCTGGTACCATCAAATGTTTGCCCACATTAGACTCCCCTCTGGAAGCGCTTTCACTGCAAGCTGCAGATTCCCTCCTAACAGCAAGCTTTAGGATAGGGTACTGAATTGTAACTTACTTTCGCCTAATAATGCGATTTTGGCAAAGAGAGTATCTCCCGCAGGGAAGCTGCTACCATCAAATGTTTGCCCTCATTAGACTCCCCTCTGGAAGTGCTTTCACTGCAAGCTGCAGATTCCCTCCTAACAGCAAGCTTTAGGATAGGGTACTGAATTGTAACTTACTTTCGCCTAATAATGCGATTTTGGCAAAGAGAGTATCTCCCGCAGGGAAGCTGCTACCATCAAATGTTTGCCCTCATTAGACTCCCCTCTGGAAGCGCTTTCACTGCAAGCTGCAGATTCCCTCCTAACAGCAAGCTTTAGGATAGGGTACTGAATTGTAACTTAACTGCGGCTAATAAGATGATTATGACAAAGAGAATATCTCCCGCAGGGAAGCTGCTACCATCAAATATTTGCCCTCATTAGACTCCCCTCTGGAAGCGCTTTCACTGCAAGCTGCAGATTCCCTCCTAACAGCAAGCTTTAGGATAGGGTACTGAATTGTAACTTAACTGCGGCTAATAAGGCGATTTTGGCAATGAGAATATCTCCCGCAGGGCAGCTGCTACCATCAAATGCTTGCCCTCATTAGACTCCCCTCTGGAAGCGCTTTCACTGCAAGCTGCAGATTCCCTCCTAACAGCAAGCTTTAGGATAGGGTACTGAATTGTAACTTACTTTTGCCTAATAATGCGATTATGGCAAGGAGAGTATCTCCCTCAGGGAAGCTGCTACCATCAAATGTTTGCCCTCATTAGACTCCCCTCTGGAAGCGGTTTCACTGCAAGCTGCAGATTCCCTCCTAACAGCAAGCTTTAGGATAGAGTACTGAATTGTATCTTACTTTCGCCTAATAATGCGATTTTGGCAAAGAGAGTATCTCCCGCAGGGAAGCTGCTACCATCAAATGTTTGCCCTCATTACACTCCCCTCTGGAAGCACTTTCACTGCAAGCTGCAGATTCCCTCCTAACAGCAAGCTTTAGGATAGGGTACTGAATTGTAACTTAACTGCGGCTAAAAAGGCGATTTTGGCAATGAGAATATCTCCCACAGGGAAGCTGCTACCATCAAATGTTTGCCCTCATTAGACTCCCCTCTGGAAGCGCTTTCACTGCAAGCTGCAGATTCCCTCCTAACAGCAAGCTTTAGGATAGGGTACTGAATTGTAACTTACTTTCGCCTAATAATGCGGTTTTGGCAAAGAGAGTATCTCCCGCAGGGAAGCTGCTACCATCAAATGTTTGCCCTCATTAGACTCCCCTCTGGAAGTGCTTTCACTGCAAGCTGCAGATTCCCTCCTAACAGCAAGCTTTAGGATAGGGTACTGAATTGTAACTTACTTTCGCCTAATAATGCGATTATGGCAAAGAGACTATCTCCCGCAGGGAAGCTGCTACCATCAAATGTTTGCCCTCATTAGACTCCCCTCTGGAAGCGCTTTCACTGCAAGCTGCAGATTCCCTCCTAACAGCAAGCTTTAGGATAGGGTACTGAATTGTAACTTAACTGCGGCTAAAAAGGCGATTTTGGCAATGAGAATATCTCCCGCAGAGAAGCTGCTACCATCAAATGTTTGCCCTCATTAGACTCCCCTCTGGAAGCGCTTTCACTGCAAGCTGCAGATTCCCTCCTAACAGCAAGCTTTAGGATAGGGTACTGAATTGTAACTTAACTGCGGCTAATAATGCGATTTTGGAAAAGAGAGTATGTCCCGAAGGGAAGCTGCTACCATCAAATGTTTGCCCTCATTAGACTCCCCTCTGGAAGCGCTTTCACTGCAAGCTGCAGATTCCCTCCTAACAGCAAGCTTTAGGATAGGGTACTGAATTGTATCTTACTTGCGCCTAATAATGCGATTTTGGCAAAGAGAGTATCTCCCGCAGGGAAGATTGAACCATCAAATGTTTGTCCTCATTAGACTCCCCTCTGGAAGCGCTTTCACTGCAAGCTGCAGATTCCCTCCTAACAGCAAGCTTTAGGATAGGGTACTGAATTGTATCTTAACTGCGGCTAATAAGGCGATTTTGGCAAAGAGATTATCTCCCGCAGGGAAGATGCTACCATCAAATATTTGTCCTCATTAGATTCCCCTCTGGAAGCGCTTTCACTGCAAGCTGCAGATTCCCTCCTAACAGCAAGCATTAGGATAGGGTACTGAATTGTAACTTACTTTCGCCTAATAATGCTATTTTGGCAAAGAGAGTATCTCCCGCAGGGAAGCTGCTACCATCAAATGTTTGCCCTCATTAGACTCCCCTCTGGAAGCGCTTTCACTGCAAGCTGCAGATTCCCTCCTAACAGGAAGCTTTAGGATAGGGTACTGAACTGTAACTTAACTGCGGATATTAAGGCGATTTTGGCAAAGAGAATATCTCCCGGAGGGAAGATGCTACCATCAAATGTTTGCCCTCATTAGACTCCCCTCTGGAAGCGCTTTCACTGCAAGCTGCAGATTCCCTACTAACAGCAAGCTTTAGGATAGGGTACTGAATTGTAACTTACTTTCGCCTAATAATGCGATTTTGGCAAAGAGAGTATCTCCCGCAGGGAAGCTGCTACCATCAAATGTTTGCCCTCATTAGACTCCCCTCTGGAAGCGCTTTCACTGCAAGCTGGAGATTCCCTCCTAACAGCAAGCTTTAGGATAGGGTACTGAATTGTATCTTAACTGCGGCTAATAAGGCGATTTTGGCAAAGAGAGTATTTCCCGCAGGGAAGCTGCTACCATCAAATGTTTGCCCTCATTAGACTTCCCTCTGGAAGCGCTTTCACTGCAAGCTGCAGATTCCCTCCTAACAGCAAGCTTTAGGATAGGGTACTGAATTGTAACTTAACTGCGGCTAATAAGGCGATTTCGGAAAAGAAAGTATATCCTGCAGGGAAGCTGCTACCATCAAATGTTTGGCCTCGTTAGACTTCCCTCTGGAAGCGCTTTCACTGCAAGCTGCAGATTCCCTCCTAACAGCAAGCTTTAGGATAGGGTACTGAATTGTATCTTACTTTCGCCTAATACTGCGATTTTGGCAAAGAGAGTATCTACCGCAGGGAAGGCTCTACCATCAAATATTTGCCCTCATTAGACTCCCCTCTGGAAGCGCTTTCACTGCAATCTGCAGATTCCCTCCTAACAGCAAGCTTTAGGAAAGGGTACTGAATTGTAACTTACTTTCGCCTAATAAGGCGATTTTGGCAATGAGAATATCTCCCGCAGGGAAGCTGCTACCATCAAATGTTTGCCCTCATTAGACTCCCCTCTGGAAGCGCTTTCACTGCAAGCTGCAGATTCCCTCCTAACAGCAAGCTTTAGGATAGGGTACTGAATTGTAACTTACTTTCGCCTAATAACGCGGTTTTGGCAAAGAGAGTATCTCCCGCAGGGAAGCTGCTACCATCAAATGTTTGCCCTCATTAGACTCCCCTCTGGAAGTGCTTTCACTGCAAGCTGCAGATTCCCTCCTAACAGCAAGCTTTAGGATAGGGTACTGAATTTTAACTTACTTTCGTCTAATAATGCGATTTTGGCAAAGAGACTATCTCCCGCAGGGAAGCTGCTACCATCAAATGTTTGCCCTCATTAGACTCCCCTCTGGAAGCACTTTCACTGCAAGCTGCAGATTCCCTCCTAACAGCAAGCTTTAGGAAAGGGTACTTAATTGTAATTTACTTTCGCCTAATAAGGCGATTTTAGCAAAGAGAGTATCTCCCGCAGGGAAGCTGCTACCATCAAATGTTTGCCCTCATTAGACTCCCCTCTGGAAGCGCTTTCACTGTAAGCTGCAAATTCCCTCCTAACAGCAAGCTTTAGGATAGGGTACTGAATTGTAACTTAACGGCGGCTAATAATGCGATTTTGGAAAAGAGAGTATCTCCCGCAGGGAAGCTGCTACCATCAAATGTTTGCCCTCATTAGACTCCCCTCTAGATGCGCTTTCACTGCAAGCTGCAGATTCCCTCCTAACAGCAAGCTTTAGGATAGGGTACTGAATTGTATCTTACTTTCGCCTAATAATGCGATTTTGGCAAAGAGAGTATCTCCCGCAGGGAAGATTGAACCATCAAATGTTTGTCCTCATTAGACTCCCCTCTGGAAGCGCTTTCACTGCAAGCTGCAGATTCCCTCCTAACAGCAAGCTTTAGGATAGGGTACTGAATTGTAACTTAACTGCGGCTAATAAGGCGATTTCGGAAAAGAGAGTATCTCTCGCAGGGAAGCTGCTACCATCAAATGTTTGCCCTCATTAGACTCCCCTCTGGAAGCGCTTTCACTGCAAGCTGCAGATTCCCTCCTAACAGCAAGCTGTAGGATACTGTACTGAATTGTAACTTACATTCGCCTAATAATGCGATTTTGTCAAAGAGACTATCTCCCGCAGGGATGCTGTTACCATCAAATGTTTGCCCTCCTTAGACTCCCCTCTGGAAGCGCTTTCACTGCAAGCTGCAGATTCCCTCCTAACAGCAAGCTTTAGGATAGTGTACTGAATTGTAACTTCACTGCGGCTAATAAGGCGATTTTGGCAAAGAGAATACCTCCCGCAGGGAAGCTGTTACCATCAAATGTTTGCCCTCATTAGACTCCCCTCTGGAAGCGCTTTCACTGCAAGCTGCAGATTCCCTCCTAACAGCAAGCTTTAGGATAGGGTACTGAATTGTAACTTAACTGCGGCTAATAAGGCGATTTTGGCAATGAGAATATCTCCCGCAGGGAAGCTGCTACCATCAAATGTTTGCCCTCATTAGACTCCCCTCTGGAAGCGCTTTCACTGCAAGCTGCAGATTCCCTCCTAACAGCAAGCTTTAGGATAGTGTACTGAATTGTATCTTACTTTCGCCTAATAATGCGGTTTTGGCAAAGAGAGTATCTCCCGCAGGGAAGCTGCTACCATCAAATGTTTGCCCTCATTAGACTCCCCTCTGGAAGCGCTTTCACTGCAAGCTGCAGATTCCCTCCTAACAGCAAGCTTTAGGATAGGGTACTGAATTGTAACTTACTTTCGCCTAATAATGCGGTTTTGGCAAAGAGAGTATCTCCCGCAGGGAAGCTGCTACCATCAAATGTTTGCCCTCATTAGACTCCCCTCTGGAAGCGCTTTCACTGCAAGCTGCAAATTCCCTCCTAACAGCAAGCTTTAGGATAGGGTACTGAATTGTAACTTAACTGCGGCTAAAAAGGCTATTTTGGCAATGAGAATATCTCCCGCAGAGAAGCTGCTACCATCAAATGTTTGCCCTCATTAGACTCCCCTCTGGAAGCGCTTTCACTGCAAGCTGCAGATTCCCTCCTAACAGCAAGCTTTAGGATAGGGTACTGAATTGTAACTTAACTGAGGATAATAATGCGATTTTGGAAAAGAGAGTATGTCCCGCAGGGAAGCTGTTACCATCAAATGTTTGCCCTCATTAGACTCCCCTCTAGAAGCGCTTTCACTGCAAGCTGCAGATTCCCTCCTAACAGCAAGCTTTAGGATAGGGTACTGAATTGTATCTTACTTTCGCCTAATAATGCGATTTTGGCAAAGAGAGTATCTCCCGCAGGGAAGATTGAACCATCAAATGTTTGTCCTCATTAGACTTCCCTCTGGAAGCGCTTTCACTGCAAGCTGCAGATTCCCTCCTAACAGCAAGCTTTAGGATAGGGTACTGAATTGTATCTTAACTGCGGCTAATAAGGCGATTTTGGCAAAGAGAGTATCTCCCGCAGGGAAGATGCTACCATCAAATATTTGCCCTCATTAGATTCCCCTCTGGAAGCGCTTTCACTGCAAGCTGCAGATTCCCTCCTAACAGCAAGCTGTAGGACAGTGTACTGAATTGTAATTTACTTTCGCCTAATAATGCTATTTTGGCAAAGAGAGTATCTACCGCAGGGAAGCTGCTACCATCAAATGTTTGCCCTCATTAGACTCCCCTCTGGAAGCGCTTTCACTGCAAGCTGCAGATTCCCTCCTAACAGCAAGCTTTAGGATAGGGTACTGAACTGTAACTTAACTGCGGATAATAAGGCGATTTTGGCAAAGAGAATATCTCCCGGAGGGAAGATGCTACCATCAAATGTTTGCCCTCATTAGACTCCCCTCTGGAAGCGCTTTCACTGCAAGCTGCAGATTCCCTCCTAACAGCAAGCTTTAGGATAGGGTACTGAATTGTAACTTACTTTCGCCTAATAATGCGATTTTGGCAAAGGGAGTATCTCCCGCAGGGAAGCTGCTACCATCAAATGTTTGCCCTCATTAGACTCCCCTCTGGAAGCGCTTTCACTGCAAGCTGCAGATTCCCTCCTAACAGCAAGCTTTAGGATAGGGTACTGAATTGTATCTTAACTGCGGCTAATAAGGCGATTTTGGCAAAGAGAGTATTTCCCGCAGGGAAGCTGCTACCATCAAATGTTTGCCCTCATTAGACTTCCCTCTGGAAGCGCTTTCACTGCAAGCTGCAGATTCCCTCCTAACAGCAAGCTTTAGGATAGGGTACTGAATTGTAACTTAACTGCGGCTAAAAAGGCAATTTTGTCAATGAGAATATCTCCCGCAGAGAAGCTGCTACCATCAAATGTTTGCCCTCATTAGACTCCCCTCTGGAAGCGCTTTCACTGCAAGCTGCAGATTCCCTCCTAACAGCAAGCTTTAGGATAGGGTACTGAATTGTAACTTAACTGCGGCTAATAATGCGATTTTGGAAAAGAGAGAATGTCCCGCAGGGAAGCTGTTACCATCAAATGTTTGCCCTCATTAGACTCCCCTCTAGAAGCGCTTTCACTGCAAGCTGCAGATTCCCTCCTAACAGCAAGCTTTAGGATAGGGTACTGAATTGTATCTTAACTGCGGCTAATAAGGCGATTTTGGCAAAGAGATTATCTCCCGCAGGGAAGATGCTACCATCAAATATTTGCCCTCATTAGATTCCCCTCTGGAAGCGCTTTCACTGCAAGCTGCAGATTCCCTCCTAACAGCAAGCATTAGGATAGGGTACTGAATTGTAACTTAATTTCGCCTAATAATGCTATTTTGGCAAAGAGAGTATCTCCCGCAGGGAAGCTGCTACCATCAAATGCTTGCCCTCATTAGACTCCCCTCTGGAAGCGCTTTCACTGTAAGCTGCAGATTCCCTCCTAACAGCAAGCTTTAGGATAGGGTACTGAACTGCAACTTATCTCCGGATAATAAGGCGATTTTGGCAAAGAGAATATCTCCCGGAGGGAAGATGCTACCATCAAATGTTTGCCCTCATTAGACTCCCCTCTGGAAGCGCTTTCACTGCAAGCTGCAGATTCCCTCCTAACAGCAAGCTTTAGGATAGGGTACTGAATTGTAACTTACTTTCGCCTAATAATGCGATTTTGGCAAAGGGAGTATCTCCCGCAGGGAGCTGCTACCATCAAATGCTTGCCCTCATTAGACTCTCCTCTGGAAGCGCTTTCACTGCAAGCTGCAGATTCCCTCCTAACAGCAAGCTTTAGGATAGGGTACTGTATTGTATCTTAACTGCGGCTAATAATGCGATTTTGGCAAAGAGAGTATTTCCCGCAGGGAAGCTGCTACCATCAAATGTTTGCCCTCATTAGACTTCCCTCTGGAAGCGCTTTCACTGCAAGCTGCAGATTCCCTCCTAACAGCAAGCTTTAGGATAGGGTACTGAATTGTAACTTAACTGCGGCTAATAAGGCGATTTCGGAAAAGAAAGTATATCCTGCAGGGAAGCTGCTACCATCAAATGTTTGCCCTCGTTAGACTTCCCTCTGGAAGCGCTTTCACTGCAAGCTGCAGATTCCCTCCTAACAGCAAGCTTTAGGATAGGGTACTGAATTGTAACTTACATTCGCCTAATAATGCGATTATTGCAAAGAGAGTATCTCCCGCAGGGAAGCTGCTACCATCAAATGTTTGCCCTCCTTAGACTCCCCTCTGGAAGTGCTTTCACTGCAGGCTGCAGATTCCCTCCTAACAGCAAGCTTTAGGATAGGGTACTAAATTGTAACTTCACTGCGGCTAATAAGGCGATTTTGGCAAAGAGAATACCTCCCGCAGGGAAGCTGTTACCATCAAATGTTTGCCCTCATTAGACTCCCCTCTGGAAGCGCTTTCACTGCAAGCTGCAGATTCCCTCCTAACAGCAAGCTTTAGGATAGTGTACTGAATTGTATCTTACTTTCGCCTAATAATGCGGTTTTGGCAAAGAGAGTATCTCCCGCAGGGAAGCTGCTACCATCAAATGTTTGCCCTCATTAGACTCCCCTCTGGAAGCGCTTTCACTGCAAGCTGCAGATTCCCTCCTAACAGCAAGCTTTAGGATAGGGTACTGAATTGTAACTTACTTTCGCCTAATAATGCGGTTTTGGCAAAGAGAGTATCTCCCGCAGGGAAGCTGCTACCATCAAATGTTTGCCCTCATTAGACTCCCCTCTGGAAGCGCTTTCACTGCAAGCTGCAGATTCCCTCCTAACAGCAAGCTTTAGGATAGGGTACTGAATTGTAACTTAACTGCGGCTAATAATGCGATTTTGGAAAAGAGAGAATGTCCCGCAGGGAAGCTGTTACCATCAAATGTTTGCCCTCATTAGACTCCCCTCTAGAAGCGCTTTCACTGCAAGCTGCAGATTCCCTCCTAACAGCAAGCTTTAGGATAGGGTACTGAATTGTATCTTAACTGCGGCTAATAAGGCGATTTTGGCAAAGAGATTATCTCCCGCAGGGAAGATGCTACCATCAAATATTTGCCCTCATTAGATTCCCCTCTGGAAGCGCTTTCACTGCAAGCTGCAGATTCCCTCCTAACAGCAAGCATTAGGATAGGGTACTGAATCGTAACTTAATTTCGCCTAATAATGCTATTTTGGCAAAGAGAGTATCTCCCGCAGGGAAGCTGCTACCATCAAATGCTTGCCCTCATTAGACTCCCCTCTGGAAGCGCTTTCACTGTAAGCTGCAGATTCCCTCCTAACAGCAAGCTTTAGGATAGGGTACTGAACTGCAACTTAACTGCGGATAATAAGGCGATTTTGGCAAAGAGAGTATTTCCCGCAGGGAAGCTGCTACCATCAAATGTTTGCCCTCATTAGACTTCCCTCTGGAAGCGCTTTCACTGCAAGCTGCAGATTCCCTCCTAACAGCAAGCTTTAGGATAGGGTACTGAATTGTAACTTAACTGCGGCTAATAAGGCGATTTCGGAAAAGAAAGTATATCCTGCAGGGAAGCTGCTACCATCAAATGTTTGCCCTCGTTAGACTTCCCTCTGGAAGCGCTTTCACTGCAAGCTGCAGATTCCCTCCTAACAGCAAGCTTTAGGATAGGGTACTGAATTGTAACTTACATTCGCCTAATAATGCGATTATTGCAAAGAGAGTATCTCCCGCAGGGAAGCTGCTACCATCAAATGTTTGCCCTCCTTAGACTCCCCTCTGGAAGTGCTTTCACTGCAGGCTGCAGATTCCCTCCTAACAGCAAGCTTTAGGATAGGGTACTAAATTGTAACTTCACTGCGGCTAATAAGGCGATTTTGGCAAAGAGAATACCTCCCGCAGGGAAGCTGTTACCATCAAATGTTTGCCCTCATTAGACTCCCCTCTGGAAGCGCTTTCACTGCAAGCTGCAGATTCCCTCCTAACAGCAAGCTTTAGGATAGTGTACTGAATTGTATCTTACTTTCGCCTAATAATGCGATTTTGGCAAAGAGAGTATCTCCCGCAGGGAAGCTGCTACCATCAAATGTTTGCCCTCATTAGACTCCCCTCTGGAAGCGCTTTCACTGCAAGCTGCAGATTCCCTCCTAACAGCAAGCTTTAGGATAGGGTACTGAATTGTAACTTACTTTCGCCTAATAATGCGGTTTTGGCAAAGAGAGTATCTCCCGCAGGGAAGCTGCTACCATCAAATGTTTGCCCTCATTAGACTCCCCTCTGGAAGTGCTTTCACTGCAAGCTGCAGATTCCCTCCTAACAGCAAGCTTTAGGATAGGGTACTGAATTGTAACTTACTTTCGCCTAATAATGTGATTTTGGCAAAGAGACTATCTCCCGCAGGGAAGCTGCTACCATCAAATGTTTGCCCTCATTAGACTCCCCTCTGGAAGTGCTTTCACTGCAAGCTGCAGATTCCCTCCTAACAGCAAGCTTTAGGAAAGGGTACTTAATTGTAACTTACTTTCTCCTAATAAGGCGATTTTGGCAAAGAGAGTATCTCCCGCAGGGAAGCTGCTACCATCAAATGTTTGCCCTCATTAGACTCCCCTCTGGAAGCGCTTTCACTGCAAGCTGCAAATTCCCTCCTAACAGCAAGCTTTAGGATAGGGTACTGAATTGTAACTTAACTGCGGCTAAAAAGGCGATTTTGGCAATGAGAATATCTCCCGCAGAGAAACTGCTACCATCAAATGTTTGCCCTCATTAGACTCCCCTCTGGAAGCGCTTTCACTGCAAGCTGCAGATTCCCTCCTAACAGCAAGCTTTAGGATAGGGTACTGAATTGTAACTTAACTGCGGCTAATAATGCGATTGTGGAAAAGAGAGTATGTCCCGCAGGGAAGCTGTTACCATCAAATGTTTGCCCTCATTAGACTCCCCTCTAGAAGCGCTTTCACTGCAATCTGCAGATTCCCTCCTAACAGCAAGCTTTAGGATAGGGTACTGAATTGTATCTTAACTGCGGCTAATAAGGCGATTTTGGCAAAGAGATTATCTCCCGCAGGGAAGATGCTACCATCAAATATTTGCCCTCATTAGATTGCCCTCTGGAAGCGCTTTCACTGCAAGCTGCAGATTCCCTCCTAACAGCAAGCATTAGGATAGGGTACTGAATTGTAACTTACTTTCGCCTAATAATGCTATTTTGGCAAAGAGAGTATCTCCCGCAGGGAAGCTGCTACCATCAAATGTTTGCCCTCATTAGACTCCCCTCTGGAAGCGCTTTCACTGCAAGCTGCAGATTCCCTCCTAACAGCAAGCTTTAGGATAGGGTACTGAACTGTAACTTAACTGCGGATAATAAGGCGATTTTGGCAAAGAGAATATCTCCCGGAGGGAAGATGCTACCATCAAATGTTTGCCCTCATTAGACTCCCCTCTGGAAGCGCTTTCACTGCAAGCTGCAGATTCCCTACTAACAGCAAGCTTTAGGATAGGGTATTGAATTGTAACTTACTTTCGCCTAATAATGCGATTTTGGCAAAGAGAGTATCTCCCGCAGGGAAGCTGTTACCATCAAATGTTTGCCCTCATTAGACTCCCCTCTGGAAGCGCTTTCACTGCAAGCTGCAGATTCCCTCCTAACAGCAAGCTTTAGGATAGGGTACTGAACTGTAACTTAACTGCGGATAATAAGGCGATTTTGGCAAAGAGAATATCTCCCGGAGGGAAGATGCTACCATCAAATGTTTGCCCTCATTAGACTCCCCTCTGGAAGCGCTTTCACTGCAAGCTGCAGATTCCCTACTAACAGCAAGCTTTAGGATAGGGTATTGAATTGTAACTTACTTTCGCCTAATAATGCGATTTTGGCAAAGAGAGTATCTCCCGCAGGGAAGCTGTTACCATCAAATGTTTGCCCTCATTAGACTCCCCTCTGGAAGCGCTTTCACTGCAAGCTGCAGATTCCCTCCTAACAGCAAGCTTTAGGATAGGGTACTGAATTGTAACTTAACTGTCGGCTAATAAGGCGATTTCGGAAAAGAGAGTATCTCCCGCAGGGAAGCTGCTACCATCAAATGTTTGCCCTCATTAGACTCCCCTCTGGAAGCGCTTTCACTGCAAGCTGCAGATTCCCTCCTAACAGCAAGCTGTAGGACACTGTACTTAATTGTAACTTAAGTGCGTCTAATAAGGCGATTATGGCAAAGAGACTATCTCCCGCAGGGAAGCTGTTACCATCAAATGTTTGCCCTCATTAGATTCCCCTCTGGAAGCGCTTTCACTGCAAGCTGCAGATTCCCTCCTAACAGCAAGCTTTAGGATAGGGTACTGAATTGTAACTTACTTTCGCCTAATAATGCGATTTTGGCAAAGAGAGTATCTACCGCAGGGAAGCTGCTACCATCAAATGTTTGCCCTCATTAGACTCCCCTCTGGAAGCGCGTTCACTGCAAGGTGCAGATTCCATCCTAACAGCAAGCTTTAGGATAGGGTACTGAATTGTAACTTAACTGCGGCTAATAAGGCGATTTTGGCAAAGAGACTATCGCCCACAGGGAAGCTGCTACCATCAAATGTTTGCCCTCATTAGACTCCCCTCTGGAAGCGCTTTCACTGCAAGCTGCAGATTCCCTCCTAACAGCAAGCTTTAGGATAGGGTACTGAATTGTAACTTAACTGCGGCTAATAAGGCGATTTTGGCAAAGAGACTATCTCCCGCAGGGAAGCTGTTACCATCAAATGTTTGCCCTCATTAGACTCCACTCTGGAAGCGCTTTCAGTGCAAGCTGCAGATTCCCTCCTAACAGCAAGCTTTAGGATAGGGTACTGAATTGTAACTTAACTGCTGCTAATAATTCGATTTTGGCAAAGAGAGTATCTCCCGCAGGGAAGCTGCTACCATCAAATCTTTGCCCTCATTAGACTCCCCTCTGGAAGCGCTTTCACTGCAAGCTGCAGATTCCCTCCTAACAGCATCTTTAGGATAGGGTACTGAATTGTAACTTCATTGCAGATAATAAGGCGATTTTGGCAAAGAGAATATCTCCCGCAGGGAAGCTGTTACCATCAAATGTTTGCCCTCATTAGACTCCCCTCTGGAAGCGCTTTCACTGCAAGCTGCAGATTCCCTCCTAACAGCAAGCTTTAGGAAAGTGTTCTGAATTGTAACTTAACTGCGGCTAAAAAGGCGATTTTGGCAAAGAGAATATCTCCCGCAGGGAAGATGCTACCATCAAATATTTGCCCTCATAAGACTCCCCTCTGGAAGCGCTTTCACTGCAAGCTGCAGATTCCCTCCTAACAGCAAGCTTTATGATAGGGTACTGAATTGTAACTTACTTTCGCCTAATAATGCGATTATGGCAAAGAGAGTATCTCCCGCAGGGAAGCTGCTACCGTCAAATGTTTGCCCTCATTAGACTCCCCTCTGGAAGCGCTTTCACTGCAAGCTGCAGATTCCCTCCTAACAGCAAGCTTTAGGAAAGTGTTCTGAATTGTAACTTAACTGCGGCTAAAAAGGCGATTTTTGCAAAGAGAATATCTCCCGCAGGGAAGCTGTTACCATCAAATGTTTGCCCTCATTAGACTCCCCTCTGGAAGCGCTTTCACTGCAAGCTGCAGATTCCCTCCTAACAGCAAGCTTTAGGATAGGGTACTGAATTGTATCTTACTTTCGCCTAATAATGCGATTATGGCAAAGAGAGTATCTCCCGCAGGGAAGCTGCTACCATCAAATGTTTGCCCTCATTAGACTCCCCTCTGGAAGCGCTTTCACTGCAAGCTGCAGATTCCCTCCTAACAGCAAGCTTTAGGATAGGGTACTGAATTGTAGCTTACTTTCGCCTAATAATGCGGTTTTGGCAAAGAGAGTATCTCCCGCAGGGAAGCTGCTACCATCAAATGTTTGCCCTCATTAGACTCCCCTCTGGAAGTGCTTTCACTGCAAGCTGCAGATTCCCTCCTAACAGCAAGCTTTAGGATAGGGTACTGAATTGTAACTTACTTTCGCCTAATAATGCGATTTTGGCAAAGAGACTATCTCCCGCAGGGAAGCTGCTACCATCAAATGTTTGCCCTCATTAGACTCCCCTCTGGAAGCGCTTTCACTGCAAGCTGCAGATTCCCTCCTAACAGCAAGCTTTAGGAAAGGGTACTTAATTGTAACTTACTTTCGACTAGTAAGGCGATTTTGGCAAAGAGAGTATCTCCGCAGGGAAGCTGCTACCATCAAATGTTTGCCCTCATTAGACTCCCCTCTGGAAGCGCTTTCACTGCAAGCTGCAAATTCCCTCCTAACAGCAAGCTTTAGGATAGGGTACTGAATTGTAACTTAACTGCGGCTAAAAAGGCGATTTTGGCAATGAGAATATCTCCCGCAGAGAAGCTGCTACCATCAAATGTTTGCCCTCATTAGACTCCCCTCTGGAAGCGCTTTCACTGCAAGCTGCAGATTCCCTCCTAACAGCAAGCTTTAGGATAGGGTACTGAATTGTATCTTACTTTCGCCTAATAATGCGATTTTGGCAAAGAGAGTATCTCCCGCAGGGAAGATTGAACCATCAAATGTTTGTCCTCATTAGACTCCCCTCTGGAAGCGCTTTCACTGCAAGCTGCAGATTCCCTCCTAACAGCAAGCTTTAGGATAGGGTACTGAATTGTATCTTAACTGCGGCTAATAAGGCGATTTTTGCAAAGAGATTATCTCCCGCAGGGAAGATGCTACCATCAAATATTTGCCCTCATTAGATTCCCCTCTGGAAGCGCTTTCACTGCAAGCTGCAGATTCCCTCCTAACAGCAAGCATTAGGATAGGGTACTGAATTGTAACTTACTTTCGCCTAATAATGCTATTTTGGCAAAGAGAGTATCTCCCGCAGGGAAGCTGCTACCATCAAATGTTTGCCCTCATTAGACTCCCCTCTGGAAGCGCTTTCACTGCAAGCTGCAGATTCCCTCCTAACAGCAAGCTTTAGGATAGGGTACTGAACTGTAACTTAACTGCGGATAATAAGGCGATTTTGGCAAAGAGAATATCTCCCGGAGGGAAGATGCTACCATCAAATGTTTGCCCTCATTAGACTCCCCTCTGGAAGCGCTTTCACTGCAAGCTGCAGATTCCCTCCTAAAAGCAAGCTTTAGGATAGGGTACTGAATTGTATCTTAACTGCGGCTAATAAGGCGATTTTGGCAAAGAGAGTATTTCCCGCAGGGAAGCTGCTACCATCAAATGTTTGCCCTCATTAGACTTCCCTCTGGAAGCGCTTTCACTGCAAGCTGCAGATTCCCTCCTAACAGCAAGCTTTAGGATAGGGTACTGAATTGTATCTTACATTCGCCTAATACTGCGATTTTGGCAAAGAGTGTATCTACCGCAGGGAAGGCTCTACCATCAAATATTTGCCCTCATTAGACTCCCCTCTGGAAGCGCTTTCACTGCAAGCTGCAGATTCCCTCCTAACAGCAAGCTTTAGGAAAGGGTACTGAATTGTAACTTACTTTCGACTAATAATGCGATTTTGGCAAAGAGACTATCTCCCGCAGGGAAGCTGCTACCATCAAATATTTACCCTCATTAGACTCCCCTCTGGAAGCGCTTTCACTGCAAGCTGCAGATTCCCTCCCAACAGCAAGCTTTAGGATAGGGTACTGAATTGTAACTTACTTTCGCCTAATAATGCGATTTTGGGAAAGAGAGTATCTCCCGCAGGGAAGCTGTTACCATCAAATGTTTGCCCTCATTAGACTCCCCTCTGGAAGCGCTTTCACTGCAAGCTGCAGATTCCCTCCTAACAGCAAGCTTTAGGATAGTGTACTGAATTGTAACTTAACTGCGGCTAATAAGGCGATTTCGGAAAAGAGAGTATCTCCCGCAGGGAAGCTGCTACCATCAAATGTTTGCCCTCATTAGACTCCCCTCTGGAAGCGCTTTCACTGCAAGCTGCATATTCCCTCCTAACATCAAGCTGTAGGACACTGTACTGAATTGTAACTTAAGAGCGTCTAATAAGGCGATTATGGCAAAGAGACTATCTCCCGCAGGGAAGCTGTTACCATCAAATGTTTGCCCTCATTAGACTCCACTCTGGAAGCGCTTTCACTGCAAGCTGCAGATTCCCTCCTAACAGCAAGCTTTAGGATAGGGTACTGAATTGTAACTTAACTGCGGATAATAAGGCGATTATGGCAAAGAGAGTATCTCCAGCAGAGAAGCTGCTTCCATCAAATGTTTGCCCTCGATAGACTCCCCTCTGGAAGCGCTTTCACTGCAAGCTGCAGATTCCCTCCTAACAGCAAGCTTTAGGATAGGGTACTGAATTGTAACTTAACTGCGGCTAATAAGGCGATTTTGGCAAAGAGAATATCTCCCGCAGGGAAGTTGCTACCATCAAATGTTTGCCCTCATTAGACTCCACTCTGGAAGCGCTTTCAGTGCAAGCTGCAGATTCCCACCTAACAGCAAGCTTTAGGATAGGGTACTGAATTGTAACTTAACTGCTGCTAATAATTCTATTTTGGCAAAGAGAGTATCTACCGCAGGGAAGCTGCTACCATCAAATGTTTGCCCTCATTAGACTCCCCTCTGGAAGTGCTTTCACTGCAAGCTGCAGATTCCCTCCTAACAGCAAGCTTTAGGATAGGGTACTGAATTGTAACTTACTTTCGCCTAATAATGCGATTTTGGCAAAGAGAGTATCTCCCGCAGGGAAGCTGCTACCATCAAATGTTTGCCCTCATTAGACTCCCCTCTGGAAGCGCTTTCACTGCAAGCTGCAGATTCCCTCCTAACAGCAAGCTTTAGGATAGGTTACTGAATTGTATCTTAACTGCGGCTAAAAAGGCGATTTTGGCAAAGAGAATATCTCCCGCAGGGAAGATGCTACCATCAAATGTTTGCCCTCATTAGACTCCCCTCTGGAAGCGCTTTCACTGCAAGCTGCAGATTCCCTCCTAACAGCAAGCTTTAGGATAGGGTACTGAATTGTAACTTACTTTCGCCTAGTAATGCGATTTTGGAAAAGAGAGTATCTCCCGCAGGGAAGCTGCTACCATCAAATGTTTGCCCTCATTAGACTCCCCTCTGGAAGCGCTTTCACTGCAAGCTGCAGATTCCCTCCTAACAGCAAGCTTTAGGAAATGGTACTGAATTGTAACTTACTTTCGCCTAATACTGCGATTTTGGCAAAGAGAGTATCTCCCGCAGGGAAGCTGCTACCATCAAATCTTTGCCCTCATTAGACTCCCCTCTGGAAGCACTTTCACTGCAAGCTGCAGATTCCCTCCTAACAGCAAGCTTTAGGATAGGGTACTGAATTGTAACTTACTTTCGCCTAATAATGCGATTTTGGCAAAGAGAGTATCTCCCGCAGGGAAGCTGCTACCATCAAATGTTTGCCCTCCTTAGACTCCCCTCTGGAAGTGCTTTCACTGCAAGCTGCAGATTCCCTCCTAACAGCAAGCTTTAGGATAGGGTACTGAATTGTAACTTCACTGCGGCTAATAAGGCGATTTTGGGAAAGAGACTATCTCCCGCAGGGAAGCTGCTACCATCAAATGTTTGCCCTCATTAGACTCCCCTCTGGAAGCGCTTTCACTGCAAGCTGCAGATTCCCTCCTAACAGCAAGCTTTAGGAAAGGGTACTTAATTGTAACTTACTTTCGACTAGTAAGGCGATTTTGGCAAAGAGAGTATCTCCCGCAGGGAAGCTGCTACCATCAAATGTTTGCCCTCATTAGACTCCCCTCTGGAAGCGCTTTCACTGCAAGCTGCAAATTCCCTCCTAACAGCAAGCTTTAGGATAGGGTACTGAATTGTAACTTAACTGCGGCTAAAAAGGCGATTTTGGCAATGAGAATATCTCCCGCAGAGAAGCTGCTACCATCAAATGTTTGCCCTCATTAGACTCCCCTCTGGAAGCGCTTTCACTGCAAGCTGCAGATTCCCTCCTAACAGCAAGCTTTAGGATAGGGTACTGAATTGTATCTTACTTTCGCCTAATAATGCGATTTTGGCAAAGAGAGTATCTCCCGCAGGGAAGATTGAACCATCAAATGTTTGTCCTCATTAGACTCCCCTCTGGAAGCGCTTTCACTGCAAGCTGCAGATTCCCTCCTAACAGCAAGCTTTAGGATAGGGTACTGAATTGTATCTTAACTGCGGCTAATAAGGCGATTTTTGCAAAGAGATTATCTCCCGCAGGGAAGATGCTACCATCAAATATTTGCCCTCATTAGATTCCCCTCTGGAAGCGCTTTCACTGCAAGCTGCAGATTCCCTCCTAACAGCAAGCATTAGGATAGGGTACTGAATTGTAACTTACTTTCGCCTAATAATGCTATTTTGGCAAAGAGAGTATCTCCCGCAGGGAAGCTGCTACCATCAAATGTTTGCCCTCATTAGACTCCCCTCTGGAAGCGCTTTCACTGCAAGCTGCAGATTCCCTCCTAACAGCAAGCTTTAGGATAGGGTACTGAACTGTAACTTAACTGCGGATAATAAGGCGATTTTGGCAAAGAGAATATCTCCCGGAGGGAAGATGCTACCATCAAATGTTTGCCCTCATTAGACTCCCCTCTGGAAGCGCTTTCACTGCAAGCTGCAGATTCCCTCCTAAAAGCAAGCTTTAGGATAGGGTACTGAATTGTATCTTAACTGCGGCTAATAAGGCGATTTTGGCAAAGAGAGTATTTCCCGCAGGGAAGCTGCTACCATCAAATGTTTGCCCTCATTAGACTTCCCTCTGGAAGCGCTTTCACTGCAAGCTGCAGATTCCCTCCTAACAGCAAGCTTTAGGATAGGGTACTGAATTGTAACTTAACTGCGGCTAATAAGGCGATTTCGGAAAAGAAAGTATATCCTGCAGGGAAGCTGCTACCATCAAATGTTTGCCCTCGTTAGACTTCCCTCTGGAAGCGCTTTCACTGCAAGCTGCAGATTCCCTCCTAACAGCAAGCTTTAGGATAGGGTACTGAATTGTATCTTAAATGCGGCTAATAATGCGATTTTGGCAAAGAGAGTATCTCCCGCAGGGAAGCTGCTACCATCAAATGTTTGCCCTCATTAGACTCCCCTCTGGAAGCGCTTTCACTGCAAGCTGCAGATTCCCTCCTAACAGCAAGCTTTAGGATAGGGTACTGAATTGTATCTTACTTTCGCCTAATACTGCGATTTTGGCAAAGAGTGTATCTACCGCAGGAAAGGCTCTACCATCAAATATTTGCCCTCATTAGACTCCCCTCTGGAAGCGCTTTCACTGCAAGCTGCAGATTCCCTCCTAACAGCAAGCTTTAGGAAAGGGTACTGAATTGTAACTTACTTTCGACTAATAATGCGATTTTGGCAAAGAGACTATCTCCCGCAGGGAAGCTGCTACCATCAAATATTTACCCTCATTAGACTCCCCTCTGGAAGCGCTTTCACTGCAAGCTGCAGATTCCCTCCCAACAGCAAGCTTTAGGATAGGGTACTGAATTGTAACTTACTTTCGCCTAATAATGCGATTTTGGGAAAGAGAGTATCTCCCGCAGGGAAGCTGTTACCATCAAATGTTTGCCCTCATTAGACTCCCCTCTGGAAGCGCTTTCACTGCAAGCTGCAGATTCCCTCCTAACAGCAAGCTTTAGGATAGTGTACTGAATTGTAACTTAACTGCGGCTAATAAGGCGATTTCGGAAAAGAGAGTATCTCCCGCAGGGAAGCTGCTACCATCAAATGTTTGCCCTCATTAGACTCCCCTCTGGAAGCGCTTTCACTGCAAGCTGCATATTCCCTCCTAACATCAAGCTGTAGGACACTGTACTGAATTGTAACTTAAGAGCGTCTAATAAGGCGATTATGGCAAAGAGACTATCTCCCGCAGGGAAGCTGTTACCATCAAATGTTTGCCCTCATTAGACTCCACTCTGGAAGCGCTTTCACTGCAAGCTGCAGATTCCCTCCTAACAGCAAGCTTTAGGATAGGGTACTGAATTGTAACTTAACTGCGGATAATAAGGCGATTATGGCAAAGAGAGTATCTCCAGCAGAGAAGCTGCTTCCATCAAATGTTTGCCCTCGATAGACTCCCCTCTGGAAGCGCTTTCACTGCAAGCTGCAGATTCCCTCCTAACAGCAAGCTTTAGGATAGGGTACTGAATTGTAACTTAACTGCGGCTAATAAGGCGATTTTGGCAAAGAGAATATCTCCCGCAGGGAAGTTGCTACCATCAAATGTTTGCCCTCATTAGACTCCACTCTGGAAGCGCTTTCAGTGCAAGCTGCAGATTCCCTCCTAACAGCAAGCTTTAGGATAGGGTACTGAATTGTAACTTAACTGCTGCTAATAATTCTATTTTGGCAAAGAGAGTATCTACCGCAGGGAAGCTGCTACCATCAAATGTTTGCCCTCATTAGACTCCCCTCTGGAAGTGCTTTCACTGCAAGCTGCAGATTCCCTCCTAACAGCAAGCTTTAGGAAAGGGTACTGAATTGTAACTTACTTTCGCCTAATAATGCGATTTTGGCAAAGAGAGTATCTCCCGCAGGGAAGCTGCTACCATCAAATGTTTGCCCTCATTAGACTCCCCTCTGGAAGCGCTTTCACTGCAAGCTGCAGATTCCCTCCTAACAGCAAGCTTTAGGATAGGTTACTGAATTGTATCTTAACTGCGGCTAAAAAGGCGATTTTGGCAAAGAGAATATCTCCCGCAGGGAAGATGCTACCATCAAATGTTTGCCCTCATTAGACTCCCCTCTGGAAGCGCTTTCACTGCAAGCTGCAGATTCCCTCCTAACAGCAAGCTTTAGGATAGGGTACTGAATTGTAACTTACTTTCGCCTAGTAATGCGATTTTGGAAAAGAGAGTATCTCCCGCAGGGAAGCTGCTACCATCAAATGTTTGCCCTCATTAGACTCCCCTCTGGAAGCGCTTTCACTGCAAGCTGCAGATTCCCTCCTAACAGCAAGCTTTAGGAAATGGTACTGAATTGTAACTTACTTTCGCCTAATACTGCGATTTTGGCAAAGAGAGTATCTCCCGCAGGGAAGCTGCTACCATCAAATCTTTGCCCTCATTAGACTCCCCTCTGGAAGCACTTTCACTGCAAGCTGCAGATTCCCTCCTAACAGCAAGCTTTAGGATAGGGTACTGAATTGTAACTTACTTTCGCCTAATAATGCGATTTTGGCAAAGAGAGTATCTCCCGCAGGGAAGCTGCTACCATCAAATGTTTGCCCTCATTAGACTCCCCTCTGGAAGTGCTTTCACTGCAAGCTGCAGATTCCCTCCTAACAGCAAGCTTTAGGATAGGGTACTGAATTGTAACTTCACTGCGGCTAATAAGGCGATTTTGGGAAAGAGAATATCTCCCGCAGGGAAGCTGTTACCATCAAATGTTTGCCCTCATTAGACTCCCCTCTGGAAGCGCTTTCACTGCAAGCTGCAGATTCCCTCCTAACAGCAAGCTTTAGGAAAGTGTTCTGAATTGTAACTTAACTGCGGCTAAAAAGGCGATTTTGGCAAAGAGAATATCTCCCGCAGGGAAGCTGCTACCATCAAATGTTTGCCCTCATTAGACTCCCCTCGGGAAGCGCTTTCACTGCAAGCTGCAGATTCCCTCCTAACAGCAAGCTTTAGGATAGGGTACTGAATTGTAACTTACTTTCGCCTAATAATGCGGTTTTGGCAAAGAGAGTATCTCCCGCAGGGAAGCTGCTACCATCAAATGTTTGCCCTCATTAGACTCCCCTCTGGAAGCGCTTTCACTGCAAGCTGCAGATTCCCTCCTAACAGCAAGCTTTAGGATAGGGTACTGAATTGTATCTTACTTTCGCCTAATAATGCGATTATGGCAAAGAGAGTATCTCCCGCAGGGAAGCTGCTACCATCAAATGTTTGCCCTCATTAGACTCCCCTCTGGAAGCGCTTTCACTGCAAGCTGCAGATTCCCTCCTAACAGCAAGCTTTAGGATAGGGTACTGAATTGTAACTTACATTCGCATAATAATGCGATTTTGGCAAAGAGACTATCTCCCGCAGGGAAGCTGTTACCATCAAATGTTTGCCCTCATTAGACTCCCCTCTGGAAGCGCTTTCACTGCAAGCTGCAGATTCCCTCCTAACAGCAAGCTTTAGGATAGGGTACTGAATTGTAACTTACTTTCGCCTAATAATGCGATTTTGGCAAAGAGAGTATCTCCCGCAGGGAAGCTGCTACCATCAAATATTTGCCCTCCTTAGACTCCCCTCTGGAAGCGCTTTCACTGCAAGCTGCAGATTCCCTCCTAACAGCAAGCTTTAGGAAAGTGTTCTGAATTGTAACTTAACTGCGGCTAAAAAGGCGATTTTGGCAAAGAGAGTATCTCCCGCAGGGAAGATGCTACCATCAAATATTTGCCCTCATTAGACTCCCCTCTGGAAGCGCTTTCACTGCAAGCTGCCGATTCCCTCCTAACAGCAAGCTTTAGGATAGGGTACTGAATTGTAACTTACATTCGCCTAATAATGCGATTATGGCAAAGAGAGTATCTCCCGCAGGGAAGCTGCTACCATCAAATGTTTGCCCTCATTAGACTCCCCTCTGGAAGCGCTTTCACTGCAAGCTGCAGATTCCCTCCTAACAGCAAGCTTTAGGATAGGGTACTGAATTGTAACTTACTTTCGCCTAATACTGCGATTTTGGCAAAGAGAGTATCTCCCGCAGGGAAGCTGTTACCATCAAATGTTTGCCCTCATTAGACTCCCCTCTGGAAGCGCTTTCACTGCAAGCTGCAGATTCCCTCCTAACAGCAAGCTTTAGGATAGGGTACTGAATTGTAACTTAACTGCGGCTAATAAGGCGATTTTGGCAAAGAGAGTATCTCCCGCAGGGAAGCTGCTACCATCAAATGTTTGCCCTCATTAGACTCCCCTCTGGAAGCGCTTTCACTGCAAGCTGCAGATTCCCTCCTAACAGCAAGCTGTAGGACACTGTACTGAATTGTAACTTAAGTGCGTCTAATAAGGCGATTATGGCAAAGAGACTATCTCCCGCAGGGAAGCTGTTACCATCAAATGTTTGCCCTCATTAGATTCCCCTCTGGAAGCGCTTTCACTGCAAGCTGCAGATTCCCTCCTAACAGCAAGCTTTAGGATAGGGTACTGAATTGTAACTTCACTGCGGCTAAAAAGGCGATTTTGGCAAAGAGAATATCTCCCGCAGGGAAGCTGCTACCATCAAATGTTTGCCCTCATTAGACTCCCCTCTGGAAGCGCTTTCACTGCAAGCTGCAGATTCCCTCCTAACAGCAAGCTTTAGGATAGGGTACTGAATTGTAACTTAACTGCGGCTAATAAGGCGATTTTGGCAAAGAGAGTATCTCCCGCAGGGAAGCTGCTACCATCAAATGTTTGCCCTCATTAGACTCCCCTCTGGAAGCGCTTTCACTGCAAGCTGCAGATTCCCTCCTAACAGCAAGCTTTAGGATAGGGTACTGAATTGTAACTTACTTTCGCCTAATAATGCGATTATGGCAAAGAGAGTATCTCCCGCAGGGAAGCTGCTACCATCAAATGTTTGCCCTCCTTAGACTCCCCTCTGGAAGTGCTTTCACTGCAAGCTGCAGATTCCCTCCTAACAGCAAGCTTTAGGATAGGGTACTAAATTGTAACTTCACTGCGGCTAATAAGGCGATTTTGGCAAAGAGAATACCTCCCGCAGGGAAGCTGCTACCATCAAATGTTTGCCCTCATTAGACTCCCCTCTGGAAGCGCTTTCACTGCAAGCTGCAGATTCCCTCCTAACAGCAAGCTTTAGGAAAGTGTTCTGAATTGTAACTTAACTGCGGCTAAAAAGGAGATTTTGGCAAAGAGAATATCTCCCGCAGGGAAGATGCTACCATCAAATGTTTGCCCTCATTAGACTCCCCTCTGGAAGCGCTTTCACTGCAAGCTGCAGATTCCCTCCTAACAGCAAGCTTTAGGATAGGGTACTGAATTGTAACTTACTTTCGCCTAATAATGCGATTATGGCAAAGAGAGTATCTCCCGCAGGGAAGCTGCTACCATCAAATATTTACCCTCATTAGACTCCCCTCTGGAAGCGCTTTCACTGCAAGCTGCAGATTCCCTCCTAACAGCAAGCTTTAGGATAGGGTACTGAATTGTAACTTAACTGCGTATAATAAGGCGATAATGGCAAAGAGAGTATCTCCAGCAGAGAAGCTGCTACCATCAGATGTTTGCCCTCGATAGACTCCCCTCTGGAAGCGCTTTCACTGCAAGCTGCAGATTCCCTCCTAACAGCAAGCTTTAGGATAGGGTACTGAATTGTAACTTAACTACGGCTAATAAGGCGATTTTGGCAAAGAGACTATCTCCCACAGGGAAGCTGCTACCATCAAATGTTTGCCCTCATTAGACTCCCCTCTGGAAGCGCTTTCACTGCAAGCTGCAGATTCCCTCCTAACAGCAAGCTTTAGGATAGGGTACTGAATTGTAACTTACTTTCGCCTCATAATGCGATTTTGGAAAAGAGAGTATCTCCCGCAGGGAAGCTGCTACCATCAAATGTCTGCCCTCATTAGACTCCCCTCTGGAAGCGCTTTCACTGCAAGCTGCAGATTCCCTCCTAACAGCAAGCTTTAGGAAATGGTACTGAATTGTAACTTACTTTCGCCTAATACTGCGATTTTGGCAAAGAGAGTATCTCCCGCAGGGAAGCTGCTACCATCAAATCTTTGCCCTCATTAGACTCCCCTCTGGAAGCGCTTTCACTGCAAGCTGCAGATTCCCTCCTAACAGCAAGCTTTAGGATAGGGTACTTAATTGTAACTTACTTTCGCCTAATAATGCGATTTTGGCAAAGAGAGTATCTCCCACAGGGAAGCTGCTACCATCAAATGTTTGCCCTCCTTAGACTCCCCTCTGGAAGTGCTTTCACTGCAAGCTGCAGATTCCCTCCTAACAGCAAGCTTTAGGATAGGGTACTGAATTGTAACTTCACTGCGGCTAATATGGCGATTTTGGCAAAGAGAATATCTCCCGCAGGGAAGCTGTTACCATCAAATGTTTGCCCTCATTAGACTCCCCTCTGGAAGCGCTTTCACTGCAAGCTGCAGATTCCCTCCTAACAGCAAGCTTTAGGAAAGTGTTCTGAATTGTAACTTAACTGCGGCTAAAAAGGCGATTTTGGCAAAGAGAATATCTCCCGCAGGGAAGCTGTTACCATCAAATGTTTGCCCTCATTAGACTCCCCTCTGGAAGCGCTTTCACTGCAAGCTGCAGATTCCCTCCTAACAGCAAGCTTTAGGATAGGGTACTGAATTGTAACTTACTTTCGCCTAATAATGCGATTTTGGCAAAGAGAGTATCTCCCGCAGGGAAGCTGCTACCATCAAATATTTGCCCTCCTTAGACTCCCCTCTGGAAGCGCTTTCACTGCAAGCTGCAGATTCCCTCCTAACAGCAAGCTTTAGGAAAGTGTTCTGAATTGTAACTTAACTGCGGCTAAAAAGGCGATTTTGGCAAAGAGAGTATCTCCCGCAGGGAAGATGCTACCATCAAATATTTGCCCTCATTAGACTCCCCTCTGGAAGCGCTTTCACTGCAAGCTGCAGATTCCCTCCTAACAGCAAGCTGTAGGACACCGTACTGAATTGTAACTTAACTGTGGCTAATAAGGCGATTTTGGAAAAGAGACTATCTCCCGCAGGGAAGCTGTTACCATCAAATGTTTGCCCTCATTAGACTCCCCTCTGGAAGCGCTTTCACTGCAAGCTGCAGATTCCCACCTAACAGCAAGCTTTAGGATAGGGTACTGAATGGTAACTTACTTTCGCCTAATAATGCGATTATTGCAAAGAGAGTATCTCCCGCAGGGAAGCTGCTACCATCAAATGTTTGCCCTCATTAGACTCCCCTCTGGAAGCGCTTTCACTGCAAGCTGCAGATTCCCTCCTAAGAGCAAGCTTTAGGATAGGGTACTGAATTGTAACTTACTTTCGCCTAATAATGCGATTTTTGCAAAGAATGTATGGGAGAATATGGGACAATGGCAAAGAGGGGCGGACAAGGGCAAAGAGGGGAGGAAAATTGCAAAAGGGGCGGACAATTGTGGAGAATACGGGACAAGGGCAAAAGAGGGGCGGACAAGGGCAAAAGAGGGGCGGACAAGGGCAAAAGAGGGGCGGACAAGGGCAAAAGAGGGGCGGACAAGGGCAAAAGAGGGGCGGACAAGGGCAAAAGAGGGGCGGACAAGGGCAAAAGAGGGGCGGACAAGGGCAAAAGAGGGGCGGACAAGGGCAAAAGAGGGGCGGACAAGGGCAAAAGAGGGGCGGACAAGGGCAAAAGAGGGGCGGACAAGGGCAAAAGAGGGGCGGACAAGGGCAAAAGAGGGGCGGACAAGGGCAAAAGAGGGGCGGACAAGGGCAAAAGAGGGGCGGACAAGGGCAAAAGAGGGGCGGACAAGGGCAAAGAGGGGCGGACAAGGGCAAAGAGGGGCGGACAAGGGCAAAGAGGGGCGGACAAGGGCAAAGAGGGGCGGACAAGGGCAAAGAGGGGCGGACAAGGGCAAAGAGGGGCGGACAAGGGCAAAGAGGGGCGGACAAGGGCAAAGAGGGGCGGACAAGGGCAAAGAGGGGCGGACAAGGGCAAAGAGGGGCGGACAAGGGCAAAGAGGGGCGGACAAGGGCAAAGAGGGGCGGACAAGGGCAAAGAGGGGCGGACAAGGGCAAAGAGGGGCGGACAAGGGCAAAGAGGGGCGGACAAGGGCAAAGAGGGGCGGACAAGGGCAAAGAGGGGCGGACAAGGGCAAAGAGGGGCGGACAAGGGCAAAGAGGGGCGGACAAGGGCAAAGAGGGGCGGACAAGGGCAAAGAGGGGCGGACAAGGGCAAAGAGGGGCGGACAAGGGCAAAGAGGGGCGGACAAGGGCAAAGAGGGGCGGACAAGGGCAAAGAGGGGCGGACAAGGGCAAAGAGGGGCGGACAAGGGCAAAGAGGGGCGGACAAGGGCAAAGAGGGGCGGACAAGGGCAAAGAGGGGCGGACAAGGGCAAAGAGGGGCGGACAAGGGCAAAGAGGGGCGGACAAGGGCAAAGAGGGGCGGACAAGGGCAAAGAGGGGCGGACAAGGGCAAAGAGGGGCGGACAAGGGCAAAGAGGGGCGGACAAGGGCAAAGAGGGGCGGACAAGGGCAAAGAGGGGCGGACAAGGGCAAAGAGGGGCGGACAAGGGCAAAGAGGGGCGGACAAGGGCAAAGAGGGGCGGACAAGGGCAAAGAGGGGCGGACAAGGGCAAAGAGGGGCGGACAAGGGCAAAGAGGGGCGGACAAGGGCAAAGAGGGGCGGACAAGGGCAAAGAGGGGCGGACAAGGGCAAAGAGGGGCGGACAAGGGCAAAGAGGGGCGGACAAGGGCAAAGAGGGGCGGACAAGGGCAAAGAGGGGCGGACAAGGGCAAAGAGGGGCGGACAAGGGCAAAGAGGGGCGGACAAGGGCAAAGAGGGGCGGACAAGGGCAAAGAGGGGCGGACAAGGGCAAAGAGGGGCGGACAAGGGCAAAGAGGGGCGGACAAGGGCAAAGAGGGGCGGACAAGGGCAAAGAGGGGCGGACAAGGGCAAAGAGGGGCGGACAAGGGCAAAGAGGGGCGGACAAGGGCAAAGAGGGGCGGACAAGGGCAAAGAGGGGCGGACAAGGGCAAAGAGGGGCGGACAAGGGCAAAGAGGGGCGGACAAGGGCAAAGAGGGGCGGACAAGGGCAAAGAGGGGCGGACAAGGGCAAAGAGGGGCGGACAAGGGCAAAGAGGGGCGGACAAGGGCAAAGAGGGGCGGACAAGGGCAAAGAGGGGCGGACAAGGGCAAAGAGGGGCGGACAAGGGCAAAGAGGGGCGGACAAGGGCAAAGAGGGGCGGACAAGGGCAAAGAGGGGCGGACAAGGGCAAAGAGGGGCGGACAAGGGCAAAGAGGGGCGGACAAGGGCAAAGAGGGGCGGACAAGGGCAAAGAGGGGCGGACAAGGGCAAAGAGGGGCGGACAAGGGCAAAGAGGGGCGGACAAGGGCAAAGAGGGGCGGACAAGGGCAAAGAGGGGCGGACAAGGGCAAAGAGGGGCGGACAAGGGCAAAGAGGGGCGGACAAGGGCAAAGAGGGGCGGACAAGGGCAAAGAGGGGCGGACAAGGGCAAAGAGGGGCGGACAAGGGCAAAGAGGGGCGGACAAGGGCAAAGAGGGGCGGACAAGGGCAAAGAGGGGCGGACAAGGGCAAAGAGGGGCGGACAAGGGCAAAGAGGGGCGGACAAGGGCAAAGAGGGGCGGACAAGGGCAAAGAGGGGCGGACAAGGGCAAAGAGGGGCGGACAAGGGCAAAGAGGGGCGGACAAGGGCAAAGAGGGGCGGACAAGGGCAAAGAGGGGCGGACAAGGGCAAAGAGGGGCGGACAAGGGCAAAGAGGGGCGGACAAGGGCAAAGAGGGGCGGACAAGGGCAAAGAGGGGCGGACAAGGGCAAAGAGGGGCGGACAAGGGCAAAGAGGGGCGGACAAGGGCAAAGAGGGGCGGACAAGGGCAAAGAGGGGCGGACAAGGGCAAAGAGGGGCGGACAAGGGCAAAGAGGGGCGGACAAGGGCAAAGAGGGGCGGACAAGGGCAAAGAGGGGCGGACAAGGGCAAAGAGGGGCGGACAAGGGCAAAGAGGGGCGGACAAGGGCAAAGAGGGGCGGACAAGGGCAAAGAGGGGCGGACAAGGGCAAAGAGGGGCGGACAAGGGCAAAGAGGGGCGGACAAGGGCAAAGAGGGGCGGACAAGGGCAAAGAGGGGCGGACAAGGGCAAAGAGGGGCGGACAAGGGCAAAGAGGGGCGGACAAGGGCAAAGAGGGGCGGACAAGGGCAAAGAGGGGCGGACAAGGGCAAAGAGGGGCGGACAAGGGCAAAGAGGGGCGGACAAGGGCAAAGAGGGGCGGACAAGGGCAAAGAGGGGCGGACAAGGGCAAAGAGGGGCGGACAAGGGCAAAGAGGGGCGGACAAGGGCAAAGAGGGGCGGACAAGGGCAAAGAGGGGCGGACAAGGGCAAAGAGGGGCGGACAAGGGCAAAGAGGGGCGGACAAGGGCAAAGAGGGGCGGACAAGGGCAAAGAGGGGCGGACAAGGGCAAAGAGGGGCGGACAAGGGCAAAGAGGGGCGGACAAGGGCAAAGAGGGGCGGACAAGGGCAAAGAGGGGCGGACAAGGGCAAAGAGGGGCGGACAAGGGCAAAGAGGGGCGGACAAGGGCAAAGAGGGGCGGACAAGGGCAAAGAGGGGCGGACAAGGGCAAAGAGGGGCGGACAAGGGCAAAGAGGGGCGGACAAGGGCAAAGAGGGGCGGACAAGGGCAAAGAGGGGCGGACAAGGGCAAAGAGGGGCGGACAAGGGCAAAGAGGGGCGGACAAGGGCAAAGAGGGGCGGACAAGGGCAAAGAGGGGCGGACAAGGGCAAAGAGGGGCGGACAAGGGCAAAGAGGGGCGGACAAGGGCAAAGAGGGGCGGACAAGGGCAAAGAGGGGCGGACAAGGGCAAAGAGGGGCGGACAAGGGCAAAGAGGGGCGGACAAGGGCAAAGAGGGGCGGACAAGGGCAAAGAGGGGCGGACAAGGGCAAAGAGGGGCGGACAAGGGCAAAGAGGGGCGGACAAGGGCAAAGAGGGGCGGACAAGGGCAAAGAGGGGCGGACAAGGGCAAAGAGGGGCGGACAAGGGCAAAGAGGGGCGGACAAGGGCAAAGAGGGGCGGACAAGGGCAAAGAGGGGCGGACAAGGGCAAAGAGGGGCGGACAAGGGCAAAGAGGGGCGGACAAGGGCAAAGAGGGGCGGACAAGGGCAAAGAGGGGCGGACAAGGGCAAAGAGGGGCGGACAAGGGCAAAGAGGGGCGGACAAGGGCAAAGAGGGGCGGACAAGGGCAAAGAGGGGCGGACAAGGGCAAAGAGGGGCGGACAAGGGCAAAGAGGGGCGGACAAGGGCAAAGAGGGGCGGACAAGGGCAAAGAGGGGCGGACAAGGGCAAAGAGGGGCGGACAAGGGCAAAGAGGGGCGGACAAGGGCAAAGAGGGGCGGACAAGGGCAAAGAGGGGCGGACAAGGGCAAAGAGGGGCGGACAAGGGCAAAGAGGGGCGGACAAGGGCAAAGAGGGGCGGACAAGGGCAAAGAGGGGCGGACAAGGGCAAAGAGGGGCGGACAAGGGCAAAGAGGGGCGGACAAGGGCAAAGAGGGGCGGACAAGGGCAAAGAGGGGCGGACAAGGGCAAAGAGGGGCGGACAAGGGCAAAGAGGGGCGGACAAGGGCAAAGAGGGGCGGACAAGGGCAAAGAGGGGCGGACACGGGCAAAGAGGGGCGGACACGGGCAAAGAGGGGCGGACACGGGCAAAGAGGGGCGGACACGGGCAAAGAGGGGCGGACACGGGCAAAGAGGGGCGGACACGGGCAAAGAGGGGCGGACACGGGCAAAGAGGGGCGGACACGGGCAAAGAGGGGCGGACACGGGCAAAGAGGGGCGGACACGGGCAAAGAGGGGCGGACACGGGCAAAGAGGGGCGGACACGGGCAAAGAGGGGCGGACACGGGCAAAGAGGGGCGGACACGGGCAAAGAGGGGCGGACACGGGCCCAGAGGGGCGGACACGGGCCCAGAGGGGCGGACAAGGGCAAAGAGGGGCGGACAAGGGCAAAGAGGGGCGGACAAGGGCAAAGAGGGGCGGACAAGGGCAAAGAGGGGCGGACAAGGGCAAAGAGGGGCGGACAAGGGCAAAGAGGGGCGGACAAGTTAGGAGAAGACGGGACAAGGCCACAGAGGGGCGGACACGGGCCCAGAGGGGCGGACACGGGCCCAGAGGGGCGGACACGGGCCCAGAGGGGCGGACAAGTTAGGAAAATACGGGACAAGGCCACAGAGGGGCGGACACGGGCCCAGAGGGGCGGACAAGTGCGGATAATACGGGACAAGGCCACAGAGGGACGGACACGGGCCCAGAGGGGCGGACAAGTGCGGATAATACGGGACAAGGCCACAGAGGGACGGACAAGGGCGGAGAACACGGGACAAGGGGAAAGAGGGTCGGACAAGTGTGGAGAACACGGTACAAGGCCACAGAGTGGTGGACAATGGCGGAGAACACGGGACAAGGCCACAGAGTGGTGGACAATGGCGGAGAACACGGGACAAGGCCACAGATTGGCGGACAAGGGCGGAGAACACGGGACAAGGGCACAGAGGGGCGGACAAGGGCGGAGAACACAGCACTAAGGCACAGAGTGGCGGACAAGGGCGGAGAACACGGGACAAGGGCCCAAGTCGGGCCGGGAGGGGCCCAAGTCGGGCCGGGCAAGTGCGGAAAACACCGGACAAGTGCGGATAATACGGGACAAGGCCACAGAGGGGCGGACAAGGGCGGAGAACACAGGACAAGGCCACAGAGGGGCGGACAAGGGCGGAGAACACGGGACAAGGGCCCAAGTCGGGCCGGGAGGGGCCCAAGTCGGGCCGAGCAAGTGCAGAAAATACCGGACAAGTGCGGATAATACGGGACAAGGCCACAGAGGGGCGGACAAGGGCGGAGAACACGGGACAAGGGCAAAGAGGGGCGGCCAAGGGCGGAGAATACAGGACAAGGGCCCAAGTCGGGCCGGGAGGGGCCCAAGTCGGGCCGGGCAAGTGCGGAAAATACCGGACAAGGGTAAGAGCAGGGCCGCAGGGGGTAAGAGCAGGGCCGCAGGGGGTAAGAGCAGGGCCGCAGGGGGTAAGAGCAGGGCCGCAGGGGGTAAGAGCAGGGCCGCAGGGGGTAAGAGCAGGGCCGCAGGGGGTAAGAGCAGGGCCGCAGGGGGTAAGAGCAGGGCCGCAGGGGGTAAGAGCAGGGCCGCAGGGGGTAAGAGCAGGGCCGCAGGGGGTGGAGGTGCAGTTCAGTCTCAACTCAGTACCTTATATTAAACGTTCTGTTAGTCGAGCTTAACCAGCTTGAAGTGAAAGCACTTCCGGAGAAGACTCTACTGAGAGCCAGCATTTGATTGTAGCAGATTCCCCGCAGTCCTTGTGCTGAACGGTATGAAATTTCAAAGTGACACTTTAACCGCCATTCTGATGTTACTGTACACAAGCCGAGACTGAACATTCTACAAGCCTTGCTTTGCACTGAAAGCACTCTAAGAGAAGACATTCAGAAACAGCAGCATTCCATGCTAGCATCTTCCCTGCGGGAGACACTCTCTTTTCCCAAATCGCCTTATTAGGCGAAAGTAAGTCACAATTCAGTACCCTATACTAAACCATTCTGTTAGACATTCTTCTGCAGCTTGCAGTGAAGGCGCTTCCAGAGAAGACTCTAACAAAAGCCAGAATTTGATCATAGCAGCTTCCCTACAGTACTTCTCTGCATCCCCTCCATGGTTTCAGAGACTAGCAGAAACTACCACACTTAGGGCTGCTAGCTCTCCAAAGTAATGGATGCCCCTGGACTGCATGGTCTAGTCACATTAAAACATTAAGATAAGAACCGGGCCGCTATACCTTGGCTGACTCTTATCACCTCCTCCATGCACCAGGCAGAGCAGCTTGAACTGGACACAAATACACACGGAACACTAACACACAAGACCGATGTCGTGAACCGAGGACAAAAGAAGATTTGCAGCAACATGGAGGACTCTTGGACCACACTTGCCAATGGGCAAGGCAATGGACAGGGCTCTGAGGAAGAACCTACGGTAGCCCTGGAAAAGCAAAGATGGTTCCAAAGAGATGTGGCTGCAACTGGCAAGATGAACGGGCAAGAAACCCTTTTAAAGTCCTAAAGATGCAGAGGATGGATGGAACAAGTCCCAGAACAGGGATCCAACAAAACGGAAGACTAACTATCCTGGATAATAAGGCCGGCTGCAAGGCTGCAGCAGAAGACAACTGACCGGATGCTTCCAAAACACAAGAGCGATCCACGCTTTAAAAATGTGAAGAAAGAAAAGCAGTGCCCCATCGACACTGCTTTGATCAGTACGAGCATTTGGGACCCTAGACATGGTGCCCAAGGCACATCCGGCATGCCTCGAGTACAAAAGAGGACATCAAGACCTGCAGAAAATTTCAGACACAGCACAGTGACTACACAAACTAGATAACAACAGATACAGGCTGGAACTGCCCTGCCCATGCAGGGTTTGGGCTCAGAAGTACGCCCCTCTGCCTTCACCTGCCCAAAGAGGACTCTCCCTGCACAGCCTAGGCTACCTTCAAAACCCCTCCCTGCTATCCCCAACCCGCCTCCCGCTTCCCAAATCTGGTCCCTCAACTTAGCTTTCAGAGGGCCACGAATGAAGCTGTCCTTGGCCAAAGCAGCTCAAATCACATCAGCTAACAGAAATAATCCTGCAGTCACTGGGTTCCTCTTCAGCATCTGCAAGGAAAACAAGGAGAAAAACACAGTGCCAAAACACGAGAACGATCCCGGCTTTAGGAGCACGATGCAAGAAAAGCAGTGCCCAATCGACAGTGCATTGATGGGTACAAGCATTCAGGACCCTAGATATGGTGCTCGAGGCATGTCCGGCATGCTGTAAAGGATCCCTCATTACAATGGTATGTGGCCAAGACTGGGATGATGTACGTGAGAGGATCACCTTTTAAATGTCTAAAGACACAAGATGCATGGAAGAAGTCTTAGGCCTACAGGGATCCTTGAAAATACAAGACTAGCGATTGTGGCCACCAACACAGTCTGCAAGGTCACAGGAAAAGATGGCTGACTAGAAACTTTGAAAATGTGAAGCCAATCCACACTTAGGTTATGATGCAAGAAGAACAGTGCCTAATTGGTATTGTACCCATGAGTACAGGCATTCAAGACCCTCGAGATGCTGCTCAAGTCATATGCTGCATTCCTTTAAAGCAAAGGGGACATCAAGGCTTAAGAAACATGAAAGAGAAACAGAATATAAAGCACACAGCACAGACAAGCTGGAACGGCCCTACCTGGAACATGCTAGCTTTGGGCTGAGAAGTAACACCCTCCAGCTCTCCATGCCCAAAGGGGACATTTCCTGCACAGCCCTCTCCCCTAGGCTACTTTTAAAACTCCACCCTGCCATCCCCAGCCTTCTCCCCTCTGTCACACCCCACCCTTGCCCCCGTCCCTCAACTTAGCTTTCAGACCACCAGGAGGCTTCCTCAGCAGAAAAAACTCCAAGAGCATCAGCTCCCTGGGATGATCCTACAGTTGCCAGGTTCCACTTGGCCATCTGTAAGAAAACCAATGAGAAAACTAAAATAGTGCCAACAGCCAGCATTGCACTGATCAATGTCAGCACCTTACATGACAACTTGCTCTGCCTAACTGCCATGTTCTTCCACTCACTTGCTCCACAGCAGTTCTTATGTCAGATGCTGCAGCTGTTATCACCCAGGGTAATTAAATTAAGAGAATTACTCACACCTGTGAGAAGTCTGCCCCATGCTCCTTCTCCCTACTACCCAGCTCATCTCAAATGCTCTTCCCATTCCCAAGGTGGCCCACACAGTGCCTGCCAAACCAAAAGTAAATACTATGTTGCCAAATAATACTTTGCTCTTCTAGACATACTCAACTTCCTCCTCACCATCAGCCCCACAATGATGAGAAAAAGCCTGACTACCTCACCGGCACCCCAAAATTCTCTGCTGTCTGCTTACTTCTCCTCTCCTCCTCACCACTTAAGTTGTAGGACCAGTAGTGGTGATACCCAGGACAAAAGAAAGATGAGCCATGGAGATCCTAATTCTAGGAAGTTACCAGACTTTAGTCACAGGAGTAAACAAGAAGAACTTGAAAAAGAATATTCTTATCAAAACCCAGTAAAGATTATTAACACAGAAGACATAAAAACACAGGACACTCACCACACAGCAATGGAGACTGGAATTACAGAGGCAGTCAGCCAATAAAAAACTCGCAACAGTGGGATTTGACTGCTCTAAGACCTAAATTGGAAACTCAATGACCGTAAAAAAACACAATGGATAACAGGGACAAGGTAACAACTGCTGTAAGCAATAACAAAGCAAACCTCACTGGTAAGTTCAGGAAAAATCCAAAACTCTACTAAATAAGGGAGGCTTGTGTGCCCACAGACCAGATGAAAAAGAGTTGCTCAGCTGCTAACTGTTACGAGCCAAAACAATATCCAATCTCTTCCCTGAGAAATGCAAGCGAAACAAGCGGCAGAATCCTGCACTGTAGATAGGCAGTGAGTCCATATGTTTAAGTAGCAAGGTGTCTGATATTCATAGGATCACCCGGTTGGAAAAGACTCATTGGATCATTGAGTCCAACCATTCCTATCAATCACTAAACCACGTCCCTCAGCACTTCGGCCACCCGTCCTTTAAACACCTCCAGGGAAGGTGACTCTACCACCTCCTTGGGCAGCCTTTGCCCATCCCTAATAACCCTTTCAGTGAAATATTTTTTCCTGATGTACAGCCTGAACCTTCCCTGGCAGAGCTTGAGGCTATTCCCTCTTGTCCTGTCCCCTGTCACTTTGGAGAGGTGGCCAGCTTCCTTATCTCCACAACCTCCTTTCAGCAATGAGGTCTCCCCTCAGCCTCCTCTTCTCCAGGCTAAACACCCCCAGCCCTCTCAGCCACTCCTCATAAGGCTTATTCACCAGCCCCCTCACCAGCTACAGTACTCTTCTCTGGACATTCAGATGGATGGAGACAGGATGGATGCAAAGAAGTTGGTTGAGGAACACAATAAGTAGAAAGTATAAGGGAGCAGAGATCTCACAGCCCTAGAGATTACATTTCTTAGGGTAACTAATGCTTTTCAACTTGTGTCTCAACCTCATCGTTACCTCGTTGGCTACAGAGAGACTAGAACAACAGACACCTGAATGGCACTTGCATCTGACCACCAAACTGACCCAAGAAAGACTGATGAACCCATCTCCCTTTCCCCAAACCATTAAAGCCCTTTTCTACCCCTGAAGTATCAGAGAAGGAACCCTGCTCCTTCTTAACAGAACCTGTCCTATATTTTAACCCCCCTGACCCTTCTGTGTTGCTGTTCCTTGGGAGCTGGGCTCCTGAGCCCTTCCCAAGGCTCCCCTGGCCCCTTCTATCTTCCACCAACCCACAGACTCAACTTCCTACCACAGGCCAACAAGGCTCATTCCAGGTTATTATCACCCACAAGATGCCCATTACAAACTGCAGAGCCCCTAGGGCCAATACATCATGCCACAAAGAATGAGGAACAACAACAAATCATCCCATAACTAAAAACTCCAGGCAAAGCACCCAGAAAAAAAACAAAGAAGGAAAACAAACCATTAAAACATCTTGCCCCCTCCAACACCCAATCAAAAATTACTGACAAAAAAGCCCCATAGTTACAGCTGTATGTGCTGCTTTGCCTGGACTCTTCCAAAGCTCATACCTTCTCCAACAGATGCCTCTGCTTCTTTAGAGGATCAGAAAAAAAAAAAATCAAAAAAAAAAGCCAAAAAACACCACTTACCCAACTAGCCTAAAATATATAATGAATTGAAACAGCAGCAAAACCCTAATCTCAAGGATAAACCACAACCTAAATGACCTCCAGAGGCAAGGCCTGTAGCTTATATACCCCCTGGCCCTTCCCACCCACCACCTGTGACTGGGGTGTGGTGAAGCCCTCACAGGTATAAAGAGTGCCTGGGGAGCAGCTGTGTTTTCTTAACTCTGCCTTACATTCTCAGCTAGAACAACACTACTATGTGTCTGAAAGCATCCTTACAAGAAATAACAGTATGCGTGCTGCCACTGCAACATTGCTAGTTGTGACAGTGATGGAACTAGGTAACGAACATTTTAGACCTGGACTTTTTTGTTCCTTTCATTTATCGTGCTGCTACAATTACTGTTCCCAGGTATCGCTATACCCCTACTCTTTAATTTTTCTGTGCTCTTTTCTCTCTCTTTTTTCCCCCAGTCTTCAGTATCAGTTCTCTGTCCATACTTTTTCTCTCCTTTTCCATCTTTCTACCAATTTGCGTTCCTCATTCTGTTGATACTCCCCTTTGCTCCTCTTGCTGTTTCTGAATCTTTGTGCTAGTCCCTCCCCTTTTTATAATCCTCTGTCAGTCTGTAGTGCTCCTAGTTCCTCTCAAAAAAGTCAGCGCTTTTTTATGTACACACATGGCCTTATGAGAAACAGCTGAGAGGACTGGGGTTGTTTAGTCTGGAGAAAAGGAGGCTGAGGGGAGACTTCATTGCTCTCTACAATTACCTGAAAGGAGATTGTAGAGAGGAGGATGATGGCCATTTCTCCCAAGTGACAGGGGACAGGACAAGAGGGAATGGCCTCAAGCTCCATCAGGGGAATCTGCAGCTTGCAGTGAAAGCGCTTCCAGAGGGAAGTCTAAAGAGGGCAAACACTTGATGGTAGCAGCTTCCCTGCGGGAGATACTCTCTTTTCCAAAATCAATTTATTAGGCGAAAGTAAAATACAATTCAGTACCCTATCCTAAAGCTTGCTGTTAGGAGGGAATCTGCAGCTTGCAGTGAAAGTGCTTCAAGAGAGGACTCTAACGAGAGCCAGCATTTGATGGTAGCACCTTCCCTGCGGGAGATATTCTATTTTCCAAAATCGCATTATTAGCCGCATTTAAGTTACAATTCAGTACCCTATCCTAAAGCTTGCTGTTAGGAGGGAATCTGCAGCTTGCAGTGAAAGCGCTTCCAGAGGGGAGTCTAATGAGGGCAAACATTTGATGGTAGCAGCTTCCCTGCGGGAGATACTCTCTTTGCCAAAGTCGCATTATTAGGCGAAAGTAAGTTACAATTCAGTACCCTATCCTAAAGCTTGCTGTTAAGAGCGAATATGTGGCTTGCAGTGAAAGCGATTCCAGAGGGGAGTCTAACGAGGGCAAACATTTGATGGTAGCAGCTTCCCTGCGGGAGATAGTCTCTTTGCCAAAATCGCATTATTAGGCGAAAGTAAGGTACCATTCAGTACCCTATCCTAAAGCTTGCTGTTAGGAGGGAATCTGCAGCTTGCAGTGAAAGCGCTTCCAGAGATGAGTCTAACGAGGGCAAACATTTGATGGTAGCAGCTTCCCTGCGGGAGATACTCTCTTTTCCAATATCGCATTCTAAGCCGCAGTTAAGGTACAATTCAGTACACTATCCTAAAGCTTGCTGTTAGGAGGGAATCTGCAGCTTGCAGTGAAAGCGCTTCCAGAGGGGAGTCTAATGAGGGCAAACATTTGATGGTACCTGCTTCCCTGCGGGAAATATTCTCTTTTACAAAATCGCATTATTAGGCGAAAGTACGTTACAATTAAGTACCTTATCCTACAGCTTGCTGTTAGGAGGAAATCTACAGCTTGCACTGAAAGCACTTCCAAAGGGGAGTCTAATGAGGGCAAACACTTGATGGTAGCAGCTTCCCTGCGGGAGATACTCTCTTTGCCAAAATCGCATTATTAGGCGAAAGAAAGTTACAATTCAGTACCCTATCTTAAAGCTTGCTGTTAGGAGGGAATCTGCAGCTTGCAGTGAAAGCGCTTCCAGAGGGTAGTCTAATGAGGGCAAACACTTGATTGTAGCAGCTTCCCTGCGGGAGATACTCTCTTTTCCAAAATCACATTTTTAGGCGAAAGTAAGATACAATTCAGTACCCTATCCTACAGCTTGCTGTTAGGAGGGAATCTGCAGCTTGCTTCCCGCAGGGAAGCTGCTACCATCAAATGTTTGCCCTCGTTAGACTCCCCTCTGGAAGCGCTTTCACTGCAAGGTGCAGATTCCCTCCTAACAGCAAGCTTTAGGATAGGGTACTGAATTGTATCTTAACTGCGGCTAATAAGGTGATTTTGGAAAAGAGAGTATCTCCCGCAGGGAAGCTGCTACCATCAAATGCTGGCTCTCGTTAGATTCCTCTCTTGAAGAACTTTCACTGCAAGCTGCAGATTCCCTCCTAACAGCAAGCTTTAGGATAGGGTACTGAATTGTAACTTACTTTCGCCTAATAATGTGATTTTGGCAAAGAGAGTATCTCCCGCAGGGAAGCTGCTACCATCAAATGTTTGCCCTCATTAGACTCCCCTCTGGAAGCGCTTTCACTGCAAGCTGCAGATTCCCTCCTAACAGCAAGCTTTAGGATAGGGTACTGAATTGTAACTTACTTTCGCCTAATAATGCGATTTTGGCAAAGAGACTAACCCCCGCAGGGAAGCTGCTACCATCAAATGTTTGCCCTCGTTAGATTCCCCTCTGGAAGCGCTTTCTCTGCAAGCTGCAGATTCCCTCCTAACAGCAAGCTTTAGGATAGGGTACTGAATTGTAACTTACTTTCGCCTATTAATGCGATTTTGGCAAAGAGAGTATCTCCCGCAGGGAAGCTGCTACCATCAAATGTTTGCCCTCGTTAGACTCCCCTCTGGAAGCGCTTTCTCTGCAAGCTGCAGATTCCCTCCTAACAGCAAGCTTTAGGATAGGGTCCTGAATTGTAACTTACTTTCGCCTAATAAGGCATTTTTAGCAGAGAGAGTATCTCCCACAGGGAAGCTGCTACCATCAAATGTTTGCCCTCATTAGACTCCCCTCTGGAAGCGCTTTCACTGCAAGCTGCAGATTCCCACCTAACAGCAATATTTAGGATAGGGTACTGAATTGTAACTTAACTGCGGCTAATAAGGCAAAATTGGAAAAGAGATTATCTCCCGCAGGGAAGCTGCTACCATCAAATGTTTGCCCTCGTTAGACTCCCCTCTGGAAGCGCTTTCACTGCAAGCTGCAGATTCCCTCCTAACAGCAAGCTTTAGGATAGGGTACTGAATTGAAACTTACTTTCGCCTAATAATGCGATTTTGGCAAAGAGAGTATCTCCCGCAGGGAAGCTGCTACCATCAAATGTTTGCCCTCATTACACTCCCCTCTGGAAGCGCTTTCACTGCAAGCTGCAGATTCCCTCCTAACAGCAAGCTTTAGGATAGGGTACTGAATTGTAACTTACTTTCGCCTAATAATGCGATTTTGGCAAAGAGAGTATCTCCCGCAGGGAAGCTGCTACCATCAAATGTTTGCCCTCATTAGACTCCCCTCTGGTAGCGCTTTCACTGCAAGCTGCAGATTCCCTCCTAACAGCAAGCTTTAGGATAGGGTACTGAATTGTAACTTACTTTCGCCTAATAATGCGATTTTGGCAAAGAGAGTATCTCCTGCAGGGAAGCTGTTACCATCAAATATTTGCCCTCATTATACTCCCCTCTGGAAGCGCTTTCACTGCAAGCTTCAGATTCCCTCCTAACAGCAAGATTTAGGATAGGGTACTGAATTGTAACTTAACTGCGGCTAATAAGGCAAAATTGGAAAAGAGTTTATCTCCCGCAGGGAAGCTGCTACCATCAAATATTTGCCCTCGTTAGACTCCCCTCTGGAAGCGCTTTCACTGCAAGCTGCAGATTCCCTCCTAACAGCAAGCTTTAGGATAGGGTACTGAATTGTAACTTACTTTCGCCTAATAATGCGATTTTGGCAAAGAGAGTATCTCCCGCTGGGAAGCTGCTACCATCAAACGTTTACCCTCGTTAGACTCCCCTCCGGAAGCGCTTTCACTGCAAGCTTCAGATTCCCTCCTAACAGCAAGATTTAGGATAGGGTACTGAATTGTAACTTACATTCGCCTAATAATGCGATTATGGCAAAGAGAGTATCTCCCGCAGGGAAGCTGCTACCATCAAATGTTTGCCCTCATTAGACTCCCCTCTGGAAGCGCTTTCACTGCAAGCTGCAGATTCCCTCCTAACAGCAAGCTTTAGGAAATGGTACTGAATTGTAACTTACTTTCGCCTAATACTGCGATTTTGGCAAAGAGAGTATCTCCCGCAGGGAAGCTGCTACCATCAAATGTTTGCCCTCCTTAGACTCCCCTCTGGAAGTGCTTTCACTGCAAGCTGCAGATTCCCTCCTAACAGCAAGCTTTAGGATAGGGTACTGAATTGAAACTTACTTTCGCCTAATAATGCGATTGTGGAAAACAGAGTATCTCCCGCAGGGAAGCTGCTACCATGAAATGCTGGCTCTCGTTAGAGACCTCTCTTGAAGCGCTTTGACTGCAAGCTGCAGATTCCCTCCTAACAGCAAGCTTTAGGATAGGGTACTGAATTGTAACTTACTTTCGCCTAATAATGCCATTTTGGAAAAGAGTGTATCTCCCGCAGAGAAGCTGCTACCATCAAACCTTTGCCCTCGTTAGACTCCCCTCTGGAAGCGCTTTCACTGCAAGCTGCAGATTCCCTCCTAACAGCAAGCTTTAGGATAGGGTACTTAATTGTATCTTAATTGCGGCTAATAAGGCGATTTTGGCAAAGAGACTATCTCCCGCAGGGAAGCTGTTACCATCAAACGTTTACCCTCGTTAGACTCCCCTCTGGAAGCGCTTTCACTGCAAGCTGCAGATTCCCTCCTAACAGCAAGCTTTAGGATAGTGTACTGAATTGTAACTTACTTTCGCCTAATAATGCGATTTTGGCAAAGAGAGTATCTCCCGCAGGGAAGCTGCTACCATCAAATATTTGCCCTCATTAGACTCCCCTCTGGAAGCGCTTTCACTGCAAGCTGCAGATTCCCTCCTAACAGCAAGCTTTAGGATAGGGTACTGAATTGTAACTTACTTTCGCCTAATAATGCGATTTTGGCAAAGAGAGTATCTCCCGCAGGGAAGCTGCTACCATCAAATGTTTGCCCTCATTAGACTCCCCTCTGGAAGCGCTTTCACTGCAAGCTGCAGATTCCCTCCTAACAGCAAGATTTAGGATAGGGTACTGAATTGTAACTTAACTGCGGCAAATAAGGCGATTTTTGGAAAGAGAATATCTCCCGCAGGGAAGCTGCTACCATCAAATGTTTGCCCTCATTAGACTCCCCTCTGGAAGCGCTTTCACTGCAAGCTACAGATTCCCTCCTAACAGCAAGCTTTAGGATAGGGTCCTGAATTGTAACTTACTTTCGCCTTATAATGCCATTTTGGCAAAGAGACTATCTCCCGCAGGGAAGCTGCTACCATCAAATGTTTGCCCTCGTTAGACTCCCCTCTGGAAGCGCTTTCACTGCAAACTGCAGATTCCCTCCTAACAGCAAGCTTTAGGATAGGGTACTGAATTGTAACTTACTTTCGCCTAATAATGCGATTTTGGCAAAGAGAGTATCTCCCGCAGGGAAGCTGCTACCATCAAATGTTTCCCCTCATTAGACTCCCCTCTGGAAGCGCTTTCACTGCAAGCTGCAGATTCCCTCCTAACAGCAAGCTTTAGGATAGGGTACTGAATTGTATCTTAACTGCGGCTAATAAGGCGATTGTGACAAAGAGAATATCTCCCGCAGGGAAGCTGTTACCATCAAATGTTTGCCCTCATTAGACTCCCCTCTGGAAGCGCTTTCACTGCAAGCTGCAGATTCCCTTCTAACAGCAAGCTTTAGGATAGGGTACTGAATTGTATCTTAACTGCGGATAATAAGGCAAAATTGGAAAAGAGATTATCTCCCGCAGGGAAGCTGCTACCATCAAATGTTTGCCCTCGTTAGACTCCCCTCTGGAAGCGCTTTCACTGCAAGCTGCAGATTCCCTCCTAACAGCAAGCTTTAGGATAGGGTACTGAATTGAATCTTACTTTCGCATAATAATGCGATTTTGGCAAAGAGAGTATCTCCCGCAGGGAAGCTGCTACCATCAAATGTTTGCCCTCGTTAGACTCCCCTCTGGAAGTGCTTTCACTGCAAGCTGCAGATTCCCTCCTAACAGCAAGCTTTAGGATAGGGTACTGAATTGTAACTTACTTTCGCTTAATAATGCGATTTTGGCAAAGAGAGTATCTCCCGCAGGGAAGCTGCTACCATCAATTGTTTGCCCTCATTAGACTCCCCTCTGGAAGCGCTTTCACTGCAAGCTGCAGATTCCCTCCTAACAGCAAGCTTTAGCATAGGGTACTGAATTGTAATTTAACTGCGGCTAATAAGGCGATTTTGGCAAAGAGAATATCTCCCGCAGGGAAGCTGTTACCATCAAATGTTTGCCCTCATTAGACTCCCCTCTGGAAGCGCTTTTACTGCAAGCTGCAGATTCCCTCCTAACAGCAAGCTTTAGGATAGGGTACTGAATTGTAACTTACTTTTGCCTAATAATGCGATTTTGGCAAAGAGAGTATCTCCCGCAGGGAAGCTGCTACCATCAAACGTTTGCCCTCGTTAGACTCCCCTCCGGAAGGGCTTTCACTGCAAGCTGCAGATTCCCTCCTAACAGCAAGCTTTAGGATAGGGTACAGAATTGTAACTTAACTGCGGCTAATAAGGCGATTTTGGCAAAGAGAATATCTCCCGCAGGGAAGCTGCTACCATCAAATGTTTGCCCTCATTAGACTCCCCTCTGGAAGCGCTTTCACTGCAAGCTGCAGATTCCCTCCTAACAGCAAGCTTTAGGATAGGGTACTGAATTGTAACTTAACTGCGGATAATAAGGCGATTATGGCAAAGAGAGTATCTCCCGCAACGAAGCTGCTACCATCAAGTGTTTGCCCTCATTAGACTCACCTCTGGAAGCGCTTTCACTGCAAGCTGCAGATTCCCTCCTAACAGCAAGCTTTAGGATAGGGTACTGAATTGTAACTTACTTTCGCCTAATAATGCTATTTTGGCAAAGAGAGTATCTCCCGCAGGGAAGCTGCTACCATCAAATGTTTGCCCTCATTAGACTCCCCACTGGAAGCGCTTTCACTGCAAGCTGCAGATTCCCTCCTAACAGCAAGCTTTAGGATAGTGTACTGAATTGTAACTTAATTTCGCCTAATAATGCGATTTTGGCAAAGAGAGTATCTCCCGCAGGGAAGCTGCTACCATCAAACGTTTGCCCTCGTTATACTCCCCTCCGGAAGCGCTTTCACTGCAAGCTGCAGATTCCCTCCTAAGAGCAAGCTTTATGATAGGGTACTGAATTGTAACTTACTTTCGCCTAATAATGCGATTTTGGAAAAGAGAGTATCTCCCGCAGGGAAGCTGCTACCATCAAATGTTTGCCCTCATTAGACTCCCCTCTGGTAGCGCTTTCACTGCAAGCTGCAGATTCCCTCGTAACAGCAAGCTTTAGCATAGGGTACAGAATTGTAACATAACTGCGGCTAATAAGGCGATTTTGGCAAAGAGAATATCTCCCGCAGGGCAGCTGCTACCATCAAATGTTTGCCCTCATTAGACTCCTTTCTGGAAGCGCTTTCACTGCAAGCTGCAGATTCCCTCCTAACAGCAAGCTTTAGGATAGGGTACTGAATTGTAACTTACTTTCGCCTAATAAAGCGATTTTGGCAAAGATACTATCTCCCGCAGGGAAGCTGCTACCATCAAATGTTTGCCCTCGTTAGACTCCCCTCTGGAAGCGCTTTCACTGCAAGCTGCAGATTCCCTCCTAACAGCAAGCTTTAGGATGGGGTACTGAATTATTACTTACTTTCGCCTAATAATGCGATTTTGGCAAAGAGAGTATCTCCCGCAGGGAAGCTGCTACCATCAAATGTTTGCCCTCGTTAGACTCCCCTCTGGAAGCGCTTTCACTGCAAGCTGCAGATTCCCTCCTAACAGCAAGCTTTAGGATAGGGTACTGAATTGTAACTTAATTTCGCATAATAATGCGATTTTGGAAAAGAGAGTATCTCCCGCAGGGAAGCTGCTACCATCAAATGTTTGCCCTCATTAGACTCCCCTCTGGAAGCGCTTTCACTGCAAGCTGCAGATTCCCTCCTAACAGCAAGCTTTAGGATAGGGTACTGAATTGTAACTTATCTGCGGCTAATAAGGCGATTTTGGGAAAGAGAATATCTCCCGCAGGGAAGCTGCTACCATCAAATGTTTGCCCTCATTAGACTCCCCTCTGGAAGCGCTTTCACTGCAAGCTGCAGATTCCCTCCTAACAGCAAGCTTTAGGATAGGGTACTGAACTGTAACTTAATTTCGCCTAATGAAGCGATTTTGGCAAAGAGAGTATCTCCCGCAGGGAAACTGCTACCATCAAATGTTTGCCCTCATTAGACTCCCCTCTGGATGCGCTTTCACTGCAAGCTGCAGATTCCCTCCTAACAGCAAACTTTAGGATAGGGTACTGAATTGAAACTTACTTTCGCATAATAATGCGATTTTGGCAAAGAGAGTATCTCCCGCAGGGAAGCTGCTACCATCAAATGTTTGCCCTCATTAGACTCCCCTCTGGAAGCGCTTTCACTGCAAGCTGCAGATTCCCTCCTAACAGCAAGCTTTAGGATAGGGTACTGAACTGTAACTTAATTTCGCCTAATAATGCGATTTTGGCAAAGAGAGTATCTCCCGCAGGGAAGCTGCTACCATCAAATGTTTGCCCTCATTAGACTCCCCTCTGGAAGCGCTTTCACTGCAAGCTGCAGATTCCCTCCTAACAGCAAGCTTTAGGATAGGGTACTGAATTGTAACTTAACTGCGGCTAATAATGCGATTTTGGCAAAGAGACTATCTCCCGCAGGGAAGCTGCTACCATCAAATCTTTGCCCTCATTAGACTCCCCTCTGGAAGCGCTTTCACTGCAAGCTGCAGATTCCCTCCTAACAGCAAGCTTTAGGATAGGGTACTGAATTGTAACTTACTTTCGCCTAATAATGCGATTATGGCAAAGAGACTATCTCCCGCAGGGAAGCTGCTACCATCAAATGTTTGCCCTCATTAGACTCCCCTCTGGAAGCGCTTTCACTGCAAGCTGCAGATTCCCTCCTAACAGCAAGCTTTAGGATAGGGTACTGAATTGTAACTTACTTTCGCCTAATAATGCGATTTTGGCAAAGAGACTATCTCCCGCAGGGAAGCTGCTACCATCAAATGTTTGCCCTCATTAGACTCCCCTCTGGAAGCGCTTTCACTGCAAGCTGCAGATTCCCTCCTAACAGCAAGCTTTAGGATAGGGTACTGAATTGTAACTTACTTTCGCCTAATAATGCGATTATGGCAAAGAGACTATCTCCCGCAGGGAAGCTGCTACCATCAAATCTTTGCCCTCATTAGACTCCCCTCTGGAAGCGCTTTCACTGCAAGCTGCAGATTCCCTCCTAACAGCAAGCTTTAGGATAGGGTACTGAATTGTAACTTACTTTCGCCTAATAATGCGATTTTGGCAAAGAGACTATCTCCCGCAGGGAAGCTGCTACCATCAAATGTTTGCCCTCATTAGACTCCCCTCTGGAAGCGCTTTCACTGCAAGCTGCAGATTCCCTCCTAACAGCAAGCTTTAGGATAGGGTACTGAATTGTAACTTACTTTCGCCTAATAATGCGATTATGGCAAAGAGACTATCTCCCGCAGGGAAGCTGCTACCATCAAATGTTTGCCCTCATTAGACTCCCCTCTGGAAGCGCTTTCACTGCAAGCTGCAGATTCCCTCCTAACAGCAAGCTTTAGGATAGGGTACTGAATTGTAACTTAACTGAGGCTAATAATGCGATTCTGGCAAAGAGACTATCTCCCGCAGGGAAGCTGCTACCATCAAATGTTTGCCCTCATTAGACTCCCCTCTGGAAGCGCTTTCACTGCAAGCTGCAGATTCCCTCCTAACAGCAAGCTTTAGGATAGGGTACTGAATTGTAACTTACTTTCGCCTAATAATGCGATTTTGGCAAAGAGACTATCTCCCGCAGGGAAGCTGCTACCATCAAATCTTTGCCCTCATTAGACTCCCCTCTGGAAGCGCTTTCACTGCAAGCTGCAGATTCCCTCCTAACAGCAAGCTTTAGGATAGGGTACTGAATTGTAACTTACTTTCGCCTAATAATGCGATTATGGCAAAGAGACTATCTCCCGCAGGGAAGCTGCTACCATCAAATGTTTGCCCTCATTAGACTCCCCTCTGGAAGCGCTTTCACTGCAAGCTGCAGATTCCCTCCTAACAGCAAGCTTTAGGATAGGGTACTGAATTGTAACTTACTTTCGCCTAATAATGCGATTTTGGCAAAGAGAGTATCTCCCGCAGGGAAGCTGCTACCATCAAATGTTTGCCCTCATTAGACTCCCCTCTGGAAGCGCTTTCACTGCAAGCAGCAGATTCCCTCCTAACAGCAAGCTTTAGGATAGCGTACTGAATTGTAACTTAACTGAGGCTAATAATGCGATTTTGGCAAAGAGACTATCTCCCGCATGGAAGCTGCTACCATCAAATGTTTGCCCTCATTAGACTCCCCTCTGGAAGCGCTTTCACTGCAAGCTGCAGATTCCCTCCGAACAGCAAGCTTTAGGATAGGGTACTGAATTGTAACTTAACTGAGGCTAATAATGCGATTTTGGCAAAGAGACTATCTCCCGCAGGGAAGCTGCTACCATCAAATCTTTGCCCTCATTAGACTCCCCTCTGGAAGCGCTTTCACTGCAAGCTGCAGATTCCCTCCTAACAGCAAGCTTTAGGATAGGGTACTGAATTGTAACTTACTTTCGCCTAATAATGCGATTTTGGCAAAGAGACTATCTCCCGCAGGGAAGCTGCTACCATCAAATCTTTGCCCTCATTAGACTCCCCTCTGGAAGCGCTTTCACTGCAAGCTGCAGATTCCCTCCTAACAGCAAGCTTTAGGATAGGGTACTGAATTGTAACTTACTTTCGCCTAATAATGCGATTTTGGCAAAGAGACTATCTCCCGCAGGGAAGCTGCTACCATCAAATCTTTGCCCTCGTTAGACTCCCCTCTGGAAGCGCTTTCACTGCAAGCTGCAGATTCCCTCCTAACAGCAAGCTTTAGGATAGGGTACTGAATTGTAACTTAACTGAGGCTAATAATGCGATTTTGGCAAAGAGAGTATCTCCCGCAGGGAAGCTGCTACCATCAAATGTTTGCCCTCATTAGACTCCCCTCTGGAAGCGCTTTCACTGCAAGCTGCAGATTCCCTCCTAACAGCAAGCTTTAGGATAGGGTACTGAATTGTAACTTAACTGCGGCTAATAATGCGATTTTGGCAAAGAGACTATCTCCCGCAGGGAAGCTGCTACCATCAAATCTTTGCCCTCATTAGACTCCCCTCTGGAAGCGCTTTCACTGCAAGCTGCAGATTCCCTCCTAACAGCAAGCTTTAGGATAGGGTACTGAATTGTAACTTACTTTCGCCTAATAATGCGATTTTGGCAAAGAGACTATCTCCCGCAGGGAAGCTGCTACCATCAAATCTTTGCCCTCGTTAGACTCCCCTCTGGAAGCGCTTTCACTGCAAGCTGCAGATTCCCTCCTAACAGCAAGCTTTAGGATAGGGTACTGAATTGTAACTTACTTTCGCCTAATAATGCGATTTTGGCAAAGAGACTATCTCCCGCAGGGAAGCTGCTACCATCAAATCTTTGCCCTCGTTAGACTCCCCTCTGGAAGCGCTTTCACTGCAAGCTGCAGATTCCCTCCTAACAGCAAGCTTTAGGATAGGGTACTGAATTGTAACTTAACTGAGGCTAATAATGCGATTTTGGCAAAGAGAGTATCTCCCGCAGGGAAGCTGCTACCATCAAATGTTTGCCCTCATTAGACTCCCCTCTGGAAGCGCTTTCACTGCAAGCTGCAGATTCCCTCCTAACAGCAAGCTTTAGGATAGGGTACTGAATTGTAACTTAACTGCGGCTAATAATGCGATTTTGGCAAAGAGACTATCTCCCGCAGGGAAGCTGCTACCATCAAATCTTTGCCCTCATTAGACTCCCCTCTGGAAGCGCTTTCACTGCAAGCTGCAGATTCCCTCCTAACAGCAAGCTTTAGGATAGGGTACTGAATTGTAACTTACTTTCGCCTAATAATGCGATTATGGCAAAGAGACTATCTCCCGCAGGGAAGCTGCTACCATCAAATGTTTGCCCTCATTAGACTCCCCTCTGGAAGCGCTTTCACTGCAAGCTGCAGATTCCCTCCTAACAGCAAGCTTTAGGATAGGGTACTGAATTGTAACTTACTTTCGCCTAATAATGCGATTTTGGCAAAGAGACTATCTCCCGCAGGGAAGCTGCTACCATCAAATGTTTGCCCTCATTAGACTCCCCTCTGGAAGCGCTTTCACTGCAAGCTGCAGATTCCCTCCTAACAGCAAGCTTTAGGATAGGGTACTGAATTGTAACTTACTTTCGCCTAATAATGCGATTATGGCAAAGAGACTATCTCCCGCAGGGAAGCTGCTACCATCAAATCTTTGCCCTCATTAGACTCCCCTCTGGAAGCGCTTTCACTGCAAGCTGCAGATTCCCTCCTAACAGCAAGCTTTAGGATAGGGTACTGAATTGTAACTTACTTTCGCCTAATAATGCGATTTTGGCAAAGAGACTATCTCCCGCAGGGAAGCTGCTACCATCAAATGTTTGCCCTCATTAGACTCCCCTCTGGAAGCGCTTTCACTGCAAGCTGCAGATTCCCTCCTAACAGCAAGCTTTAGGATAGGGTACTGAATTGTAACTTACTTTCGCCTAATAATGCGATTATGGCAAAGAGACTATCTCCCGCAGGGAAGCTGCTACCATCAAATGTTTGCCCTCATTAGACTCCCCTCTGGAAGCGCTTTCACTGCAAGCTGCAGATTCCCTCCTAACAGCAAGCTTTAGGATAGGGTACTGAATTGTAACTTAACTGAGGCTAATAATGCGATTCTGGCAAAGAGACTATCTCCCGCAGGGAAGCTGCTACCATCAAATGTTTGCCCTCATTAGACTCCCCTCTGGAAGCGCTTTCACTGCAAGCTGCAGATTCCCTCCTAACAGCAAGCTTTAGGATAGGGTACTGAATTGTAACTTACTTTCGCCTAATAATGCGATTTTGGCAAAGAGACTATCTCCCGCAGGGAAGCTGCTACCATCAAATGTTTGCCCTCATTAGACTCCCCTCTGGAAGCGCTTTCACTGCAAGCTGCAGATTCCCTCCTAACAGCAAGCTTTAGGATAGGGTACTGAATTGTAACTTACTTTCGCCTAATAATGCGATTATGGCAAAGAGACTATCTCCCGCAGGGAAGCTGCTACCATCAAATGTTTGCCCTCATTAGACTCCCCTCTGGAAGCGCTTTCACTGCAAGCTGCAGATTCCCTCCTAACAGCAAGCTTTAGGATAGGGTACTGAATTGTAACTTACTTTCGCCTAATAATGCGATTTTGGCAAAGAGAGTATCTCCCGCAGGGAAGCTGCTACCATCAAATGTTTGCCCTCATTAGACTCCCCTCTGGAAGCGCTTTCACTGCAAGCAGCAGATTCCCTCCTAACAGCAAGCTTTAGGATAGCGTACTGAATTGTAACTTAACTGAGGCTAATAATGCGATTTTGGCAAAGAGACTATCTCCCGCATGGAAGCTGCTACCATCAAATGTTTGCCCTCATTAGACTCCCCTCTGGAAGCGCTTTCACTGCAAGCTGCAGATTCCCTCCGAACAGCAAGCTTTAGGATAGGGTACTGAATTGTAACTTAACTGAGGCTAATAATGCGATTTTGGCAAAGAGACTATCTCCCGCAGGGAAGCTGCTACCATCAAATCTTTGCCCTCATTAGACTCCCCTCTGGAAGCGCTTTCACTGCAAGCTGCAGATTCCCTCCTAACAGCAAGCTTTAGGATAGGGTACTGAATTGTAACTTACTTTCGCCTAATAATGCGATTTTGGCAAAGAGACTATCTCCCGCAGGGAAGCTGCTACCATCAAATCTTTGCCCTCATTAGACTCCCCTCTGGAAGCGCTTTCACTGCAAGCTGCAGATTCCCTCCTAACAGCAAGCTTTAGGATAGGGTACTGAATTGTAACTTACTTTCGCCTAATAATGCGATTTTGGCAAAGAGACTATCTCCCGCAGGGAAGCTGCTACCATCAAATCTTTGCCCTCGTTAGACTCCCCTCTGGAAGCGCTTTCACTGCAAGCTGCAGATTCCCTCCTAACAGCAAGCTTTAGGATAGGGTACTGAATTGTAACTTAACTGAGGCTAATAATGCGATTTTGGCAAAGAGAGTATCTCCCGCAGGGAAGCTGCTACCATCAAATGTTTGCCCTCATTAGACTCCCCTCTGGAAGCGCTTTCACTGCAAGCTGCAGATTCCCTCCTAACAGCAAGCTTTAGGATAGGGTACTGAATTGTAACTTAACTGCGGCTAATAATGCGATTTTGGCAAAGAGACTATCTCCCGCAGGGAAGCTGCTACCATCAAATCTTTGCCCTCATTAGACTCCCCTCTGGAAGCGCTTTCACTGCAAGCTGCAGATTCCCTCCTAACAGCAAGCTTTAGGATAGGGTACTGAATTGTAACTTACTTTCGCCTAATAATGCGATTATGGCAAAGAGACTATCTCCCGCAGGGAAGCTGCTACCATCAAATCTTTGCCCTCATTAGACTCCCCTCTGGAAGCGCTTTCACTGCAAGCTGCAGATTCCCTCCTAACAGCAAGCTTTAGGATAGGGTACTGAATTGTAACTTACTTTCGCCTAATAATGCGATTTTGGCAAAGAGACTATCTCCCGCAGGGAAGCTGCTACCATCAAATGTTTGCCCTCATTAGACTCCCCTCTGGAAGCGCTTTCACTGCAAGCTGCAGATTCCCTCCTAACAGCAAGCTTTAGGATAGGGTACTGAATTGTAACTTACTTTCGCCTAATAATGCGATTTTGGCAAAGAGAGTATCTCCCGCAGGGAAGCTGCTACCATCAAATGTTTGCCCTCATTAGACTCCCCTCTGGAAGCGCTTTCACTGCAAGCAGCAGATTCCCTCCTAACAGCAAGCTTTAGGATAGCGTACTGAATTGTAACTTAACTGAGGCTAATAATGCGATTTTGGCAAAGAGACTATCTCCCGCATGGAAGCTGCTACCATCAAATGTTTGCCCTCATTAGACTCCCCTCTGGAAGCGCTTTCACTGCAAGCTGCAGATTCCCTCCGAACAGCAAGCTTTAGGATAGGGTACTGAATTGTAACTTAACTGAGGCTAATAATGCGATTTTGGCAAAGAGACTATCTCCCGCAGGGAAGCTGCTACCATCAAATCTTTGCCCTCATTAGACTCCCCTCTGGAAGCGCTTTCACTGCAAGCTGCAGATTCCCTCCTAACAGCAAGCTTTAGGATAGGGTACTGAATTGTAACTTACTTTCGCCTAATAATGCGATTTTGGCAAAGAGACTATCTCCCGCAGGGAAGCTGCTACCATCAAATCTTTGCCCTCGTTAGACTCCCCTCTGGAAGCGCTTTCACTGCAAGCTGCAGATTCCCTCCTAACAGCAAGCTTTAGGATAGGGTACTGAATTGTAACTTAACTGAGGCTAATAATGCGATTTTGGCAAAGAGAGTATCTCCCGCAGGGAAGCTGCTACCATCAAATGTTTGCCCTCATTAGACTCCCCTCTGGAAGCGCTTTCACTGCAAGCTGCAGATTCCCTCCTAACAGCAAGCTTTAGGATAGGGTACTGAATTGTAACTTACTTTCGCCTAATCATGCGATTTTGGCAAAGAGACTATCTCCCGCATGGAAGCTGCTACCATCAAATGTTTGCCCTCATTAGACTCCCCTCTGGAAGCGCTTTCACTGCAAGCTGCAGATTCCCTCCTAACAGCAAGCTTTAGGATAGGGTACTGAATTGTAACTTACTTTCGCCTAATAATGCGATTATGGCAAAGAGACTATCTCCCGCAGGGAAGCTGCTACCATCAAATGTTTGCCCTCATTAGACTCCCCTCTGGAAGCGCTTTCACTGCAAGCTGCAGATTCCCTCCTAACAGCAAGCTTTAGGATAGGGTACTGAATTGTAACTTAACTGAGGCTAATAATGCGATTTTGGCAAAGAGAGTATCTCCCGCAGGGAAGCTGCTACCATCAAATGTTTGCCCTCATTAGACTCCCCTCTGGAAGCGCTTTCACTGCAAGCTGCAGATTCCCTCCTAACAGCAAGCTTTAGGATAGGGTACTGAATTGTAACTTACTTTCGCCTAATAATGCGATTTTGGCAAAGAGACTATCTCCCGCAGGGAAGCTGCTACCATCAAATGTTTGCCCTCATTAGACTCCCCTCTGGAAGCGCTTTCACTGCAAGCTGCAGATTCCCTCCTAACAGCAAGCTTTAGGATAGGGTACTGAATTGTAACTTACTTTCGCCTAATAATGCGATTATGGCAAAGAGACTATCTCCCGCAGGGAAGCTGCTACCATCAAATCTTTGCCCTCATTAGACTCCCCTCTGGAAGCGCTTTCACTGCAAGCTGCAGATTCCCTCCTAACAGCAAGCTTTAGGATAGGGTACTGAATTGTAACTTACTTTCGCCTAATAATGCGATTTTGGCAAAGAGACTATCTCCCGCAGGGAAGCTGCTACCATCAAATGTTTGCCCTCATTAGACTCCCCTCTGGAAGCGCTTTCACTGCAAGCTGCAGATTCCCTCCTAACAGCAAGCTTTAGGATAGGGTACTGAATTGTAACTTACTTTCGCCTAATAATGCGATTATGGCAAAGAGACTATCTCCCGCAGGGAAGCTGCTACCATCAAATGTTTGCCCTCATTAGACTCCCCTCTGGAAGCGCTTTCACTGCAAGCTGCAGATTCCCTCCTAACAGCAAGCTTTAGGATAGGGTACTGAATTGTAACTTAACTGAGGCTAATAATGCGATTCTGGCAAAGAGACTATCTCCCGCAGGGAAGCTGCTACCATCAAATGTTTGCCCTCATTAGACTCCCCTCTGGAAGCGCTTTCACTGCAAGCTGCAGATTCCCTCCTAACAGCAAGCTTTAGGATAGGGTACTGAATTGTAACTTACTTTCGCCTAATAATGCGATTTTGGCAAAGAGACTATCTCCCGCAGGGAAGCTGCTACCATCAAATGTTTGCCCTCATTAGACTCCCCTCTGGAAGCGCTTTCACTGCAAGCTGCAGATTCCCTCCTAACAGCAAGCTTTAGAATAGGGTACTGAATTGTAACTTACTTTCGCCTAATAATGCGATTATGGCAAAGAGACTATCTCCCGCAGGGAAGCTGCTACCATCAAATGTTTGCCCTCATTAGACTCCCCTCTGGAAGCGCTTTCACTGCAAGCTGCAGATTCCCTCCTAACAGCAAGCTTTAGGATAGGGTACTGAATTGTAACTTACTTTCGCCTAATAATGCGATTATGGCAAAGAGACTATCTCCCGCAGGGAAGCTGCTACCATCAAATGTTTGCCCTCATTAGACTCCCCTCTGGAAGCGCTTTCACTGCAAGCAGCAGATTCCCTCCTAACAGCAAGCTTTAGGATAGCGTACTGAATTGTAACTTAACTGAGGCTAATAATGCGATTTTGGCAAAGAGACTATCTCCCGCATGGAAGCTGCTACCATCAAATGTTTGCCCTCATTAGACTCCCCTCTGGAAGCGCTTTCACTGCAAGCTGCAGATTCCCTCCGAACAGCAAGCTTTAGGATAGGGTACTGAATTGTAACTTAACTGAGGCTAATAATGCGATTTTGGCAAAGAGACTATCTCCCGCAGGGAAGCTGCTACCATCAAATCTTTGCCCTCATTAGACTCCCCTCTGGAAGCGCTTTCACTGCAAGCTGCAGATTCCCTCCTAACAGCAAGCTTTAGGATAGGGTACTGAATTGTAACTTACTTTCGCCTAATAATGCGATTTTGGCAAAGAGAGTATCTCCCGCAGGGAAGCTGCTACCATCAAATGTTTGCCCTCATTAGACTCCCCTCTGGAAGCGCTTTCACTGCAAGCTGCAGATTCCCTCCTAACAGCAAGCTTTAGGATAGGGTACTGAATTGTAACTTAACTGAGGCTAATAATGCGATTCTGGCAAAGAGACTATCTCCCGCAGGGAAGCTGCTACCATCAAATGTTTGCCCTCATTAGACTCCCCTCTGGAAGCGCTTTCACTGCAAGCTGCAGATTCCCTCCTAACAGCAAGCTTTAGGATAGGGTACTGAATTGTAACTTACTTTCGCCTAATAATGCGATTTTGGCAAAGAGAGTATCTCCCGCAGGGAAGCTGCTACCATCAAATGTTTGCCCTCATTAGACTCCCCTCTGGAAGCGCTTTCACTGCAAGCTGCAGATTCCCTCCTAACAGCAAGCTTTAGGATAGGGTACTGAATTGTAACTTACTTTCGCCTAATAATGCGATTATGGCAAAGAGACTATCTCCCGCAGGGAAGCTGCTACCATCAAATGTTTGCCCTCATTAGACTCCCCTCTGGAAGCGCTTTCACTGCAAGCTGCAGATTCCCTCCTAACAGCAAGCTTTAGGATAGGGTACTGAATTGTAACTTACTTTCGCCTAATAATGCGATTTTGGCAAAGAGACTATCTCCCGCAGGGAAGCTGCTACCATCAAATGTTTGCCCTCATTAGACTCCCCTCTGGAAGCGCTTTCACTGCAAGCTGCAGATTCCCTCCTAACAGCAAGCTTTAGGATAGGGTACTGAATTGTAACTTACTTTCGCCTAATAATGTGATTTTGGCAATGAGAGCATCTCCCGCAGGGAAGCTGCTACCATCAAATGTTTGCCCTCATTAGACTCCCCTCTGGAAGCGCTTTCACTGCAAGCTGCAGATTCCCTCCTAACAGCAAGCTTTAGGATAGGGTACTGAATGGTAACTTACTTTCGCCTAATAATGCGATTATGGCAAAGAGACTATCTCCCGCAGGGAAGCTGCTACCATCAAATCTTTGCTCTCGTTAGACTCCCCTCTGGAAGCGCATTCACTGCAAGCTGCAGATTCCCTCCTAACAGCAAGCTTTAGGATAGGGTACTGAATTGTAACTTAACTGAGGCTAATAATGCGATTTTGGCAAAGGGACTATCTCCCGCAGGGAAGCTGCTACCATCAAATCTTTGCCCTCGTTAGACTCCCCTCTGGAAGTGCATTCACTGCAAGCTGCAGATTCCCTCCTAACAGCAAGCTTTAGGATAGGGTACTGAATTGTAACTTACTTTCGCCTAATAATGCGATTTTGGCAAAGAGAGTATCTCCCGCAGGGAAGCTGCTACCATCAAATGTTTGCCCTCATTAGACTCCCCTCTGGAAGCGCTTTCACTGCAAGCTGCAGATTCCCTCCTAACAGCAAGCTTTAGGATAGGGTACTGAATTGTATATTAACTGAGGCTAATAATGCGATTTTGGCAAAGAGACTATCTCCCGCAGGGAAGCTGCTACCATCAAATCTTTGCCCTCGTTAGACTCCCCTCTGGAAGCGCATTCACTGCAAGCTGCAGATTCCCTCCTAACAGCAAGCTTTAGGATAGGGTACTGAATTGTAACTTAACTGAGGCTAATAATGCGATTTTGGCAAAGAGACTATCTCCCGCAGGGAAGCTGCTACCATCAAATGTTTGCCCTCATTAGACTCCCCTCTGGAAGCGCTTTCACTGCAAGCTGCAGATTCCCTCCTAACAGCAAGCTTTAGGATAGGGTACTGAATTGTAACTTACTTTCGCCTAATAATGCGATTTTGGAAAAGGGACTATCTCCCGCAGGGAAGCTGCTACCATCAAATGTTTGCCCTCATTAGACTCCCCTCTGGAAGCGCTTTCACTGCAAGCTGCAGATTCCCTCCTAACAGCAAGCTTTAGGATAGGGTACTGAATTGTAACTTACTTTCGCCTAATAATGCGATTTTGGCAAAGGGACTATCTCCCGCAGGGAAGCTGCTACCATCAAATCTTTGCCCTCATTAGACTCCCCTCTGGAAGCGCATTCACTGCAAGCTGCAGATTCCCTCCTAACAGCAAGCTTTAGGATAGGGTACTGAATTGTAACTTAACTGAGGCTAATAATGCGATTTTGGCAAAGGGACTATCTCCCGCAGGGAAGCTGCTACCATCAAATCTTTGCCCTCGTTAGACTCCCCTCTGGAAGTGCATTCACTGCAAGCTGCAGATTCCCTCCTAACAGCAAGCTTTAGGATAGGGTACTGAATTGTAACTTACTTTCGCCTAATAATGCGATTTTGGCAAAGAGAGTATCTCCCGCAGGGAAGCTGCTACCATCAAATGTTTGCCCTCATTAGACTCCCCTCTGGAAGCGCTTTCACTGCAAGCTGCAGATTCCCTCCTAACAGCAAGCTTTAGGATAGGGTACTTAATTGTATATTAACTGAGGCTAATAATGCGATTTTGGCAAAGAGACTATCTCCCGCAGGGAAGCTGCTACCATCAAATCTTTGCCCTCGTTAGACTCCCCTCTGGAAGCGCTTTCACTGCAAGCTGCAGATTCCCTCCTAACAGCAAGCTTTAGGATAGGGTACTGAATTGTAACTTACTTTCGCCTAATAATGCGATTTTGGAAAAGGGACTATCTCCCGCAGGGAAGCTGCTACCATCAAATGTTTGCCCTCATTAGACTCCCCTCTGGAAGCGCTTTCACTGCAAGCTGCAGATTCCCTCCTAACAGCAAGCTTTAGGATAGGGTACTGAATTGTAACTTACTTTCGCCTAATAATGCGATTTTGGCAAAGGGACTATCTCCCGCAGGGAAGCTGCTACCATCAAATCTTTGCCCTCATTAGACTCCCCTCTGGAAGCGCATTCACTGCAAGCTGCAGATTCCCTCCTAACAGCAAGCTTTAGGATAGGGTACTGAATTGTAACTTACTTTCGCCTAATAATGTGATTTTGGCAAAGAGACTATCTCCCGCAGGGAAGCTGCTACCATCAAATGTTTGCCCTCATTAGACTCCCCTCTGGAAGCGCTTTCACTGCAAGCTGCAGATTCCCTCCTAACAGCAAGCTTTAGGATAGTGTACTGAATTGTAACTTATCTGCGGCTAATAAGGCGATTTTGGCAAAGAGAGTATCTCCCGCAGGGAAGCTGCTACCATCAAATGTTTGCCCTCATTAGACTCCCCTCTGGAAGCGCTTTCACTGCAAGCTGCAGATTCCCTCCTAACAGCAAGCTTTAGGATAGGGTACTGAATTGTAACTTACTTTCGCCTAATAATGCGATTTTGGCAAAGAGACTATCTCCCGCAGGGAAGCTGCTACCATCAAATCTTTGCCCTCGTTAGACTCCCCTCTGGAAGCGCTTTCACTGCAAGCTGCAGATTCCCTCCTAACAGCAAGCTTTAGGATAGGGTACTGAATTGTAACTTACTTTCGCCTAATAATGCGATTTTGGCAAAGAGACTATCTCCCGCAGGGAAGCTGCTACCATCAAATGTTTGCCCTCATTAGACTCCCCTCTGGAAGCGCTTTCACTGCAAGCTGCAGATTCCCTCCTAACAGCAAGCTTTAGGATAGGGTACTGAATTGTAACTTACTTTCGCCTAATAATGCGATTATGGCAAAGAGACTATCTCCCGCAGGGAAGCTGCTACCATCAAATGTTTGCCCTCATTAGACTCCCCTCTGGAAGCGCTTTCACTGCAAGCTGCAGATTCCCTCCTAACAGCAAGCTTTAGGATAGGGTACTGAATTGTAACTTACTTTCGCCTAATAATGCGATTTTGGCAAAGAGACTATCTCCCGCAGGGAAGCTGCTACCATCAAATGTTTGCCCTCATTAGACTCCCCTCTGGAAGCGCTTTCACTGCAAGCTGCAGATTCCCTCCTAACAGCAAGCTTTAGGATAGGGTACTGAATTGTAACTTACTTTCGCCTAATAATGTGATTTTGGCAAAGAGACTATCTCCCGCAGGGAAGCTGCTACCATCAAATGTTTGCCCTCATTAGACTCCCCTCTGGAAGCGCTTTCACTGCAAGCTGCAGATTCCCTCCTAACAGCAAGCTTTAGGATAGGGTACTGAATTGTAACTTACTTTCGCCTAATAATGTGATTTTGGCAAAGAGACTATCTCCCGCAGGGAAGCTGCTACCATCAAATGTTTGCCCTCATTAGACTCCCCTCTGGAAGCGCTTTCACTGCAAGCTGCAGATTCCCTCCTAACAGCAAGCTTTAGGATAGGGTACTGAATTGTAACTTACTTTCGCCTAATAATGCGATTTTGGCAAAGAGAGTATCTCCCGCAGGGAAGCTGCTACCATCAAATGTTTGCCCTCATTAGACTCCCCTCTGGAAGCGCTTTCACTGCAAGCTGCAGATTCCCTCCTAACAGCAAGCTTTAGGATAGGGTACTGAATTGTAACTTACTTTCGCCTAATAATGCGATTTTGGCAAAGAGACTATCTCCCGCAGGGAAGCTGCTACCATCAAATCTTTGCCCTCGTTAGACTCCCCTCTGGAAGCGCTTTCACTGCAAGCTGCAGATTCCCTCCTAACAGCAAGCTTTAGGATAGGGTACTGAATTGTAACTTACTTTCGCCTAATAATGCGATTTTGGCAAAGAGACTATCTCCCGCAGGGAAGCTGCTACCATCAAATCTTTGCCCTCATTAGACTCCCCTCTGGAAGCGCTTTCACTGCAAGCTGCAGATTCCCTCCTAACAGCAAGCTTTAGGATAGGGTACTGAATTGTAACTTACTTTCGCCTAATAATGCGATTATGGCAAAGAGACTATCTCCCGCAGGGAAGCTGCTACCATCAAATGTTTGCCCTCATTAGACTCCCCTCTGGAAGCGCTTTCACTGCAAGCTGCAGATTCCCTCCTAACAGCAAGCTTTAGGATAGGGTACTGAATTGTAACTTACTTTCGCCTAATAATGCGATTTTGGCAAAGAGACTATCTCCCGCAGGGAAGCTGCTACCATCAAATGTTTGCCCTCATTAGACTCCCCTCTGGAAGCGCTTTCACTGCAAGCTGCAGATTCCCTCCTAACAGCAAGCTTTAGGATAGGGTACTGAATTGTAACTTACTTTCGCCTAATAATGCGATTTTGGCAATGAGAGTATCTCCCGCAGGGAAGCTGCTACCATCAAATGTTTGCCCTCATTAGACTCCCCTCTGGAAGCGCTTTCACTGCAAGCTGCAGATTCCCTCCTAACAGCAAGCTTTAGGATAGGGTACTGAATTGTAACTTACTTTCGCCTAATAATGCGATTTTGGCAAAGAGACTATCTCCCGCAGGGAAGCTGCTACCATCAAATGTTTGCCCTCATTAGACTCCCCTCTGGAAGCGCTTTCACTGCAAGCTGCAGATTCCCTCCTAACAGCAAGCTTTAGGATAGGGTACTGAATTGTAACTTACTTTCGCCTAATAATGTGATTTTGGCAAAGAGACTATCTCCCGCAGGGAAGCTGCTACCATCAAATGTTTGCCCTCATTAGACTCCCCTCTGGAAGCGCTTTCACTGCAAGCTGCAGATTCCCTCCTAACAGCAAGCTTTAGGATAGGGTACTGAATTGTAACTTACTTTCGCCTAATAATGTGATTTTGGCAAAGAGACTATCTCCCGCAGGGAAGCTGCTACCATCAAATGTTTGCCCTCATTAGACTCCCCTCTGGAAGCGCTTTCACTGCAAGCTGCAGATTCCCTCCTAACAGCAAGCTTTAGGATAGGGTACTGAATTGTAACTTACTTTCGCCTAATAATGCGATTTTGGCAAAGAGAGTATCTCCCGCAGGGAAGCTGCTACCATCAAATGTTTGCCCTCATTAGACTCCCCTCTGGAAGCGCTTTCACTGCAAGCTGCAGATTCCCTCCTAACAGCAAGCTTTAGGATAGGGTACTGAATTGTAACTTACTTTCGCCTAATAATGCGATTTTGGCAAAGAGACTATCTCCCGCAGGGAAGCTGCTACCATCAAATCTTTGCCCTCGTTAGACTCCCCTCTGGAAGCGCTTTCACTGCAAGCTGCAGATTCCCTCCTAACAGCAAGCTTTAGGATAGGGTACTGAATTGTAACTTACTTTCGCCTAATAATGCGATTTTGGCAAAGAGACTATCTCCCGCAGGGAAGCTGCTACCATCAAATCTTTGCCCTCATTAGACTCCCCTCTGGAAGCGCTTTCACTGCAAGCTGCAGATTCCCTCCTAACAGCAAGCTTTAGGATAGGGTACTGAATTGTAACTTACTTTCGCCTAATAATGCGATTATGGCAAAGAGACTATCTCCCGCAGGGAAGCTGCTACCATCAAATGTTTGCCCTCATTAGACTCCCCTCTGGAAGCGCTTTCACTGCAAGCTGCAGATTCCCTCCTAACAGCAAGCTTTAGGATAGGGTACTGAATTGTAACTTACTTTCGCCTAATAATGCGATTTTGGCAAAGAGACTATCTCCCGCAGGGAAGCTGCTACCATCAAATGTTTGCCCTCATTAGACTCCCCTCTGGAAGCGCTTTCACTGCAAGCTGCAGATTCCCTCCTAACAGCAAGCTTTAGGATAGGGTACTGAATTGTAACTTACTTTCGCCTAATAATGCGATTTTGGCAATGAGAGTATCTCCCGCAGGGAAGCTGCTACCATCAAATGTTTGCCCTCATTAGACTCCCCTCTGGAAGCGCTTTCACTGCAAGCTGCAGATTCCCTCCTAACAGCAAGCTTTAGGATAGGGTACTGAATGGTAACTTACTTTCGCCTAATAATGCGATTATGGCAAAGAGACTATCTCCCGCAGGGAAGCTGCTACCATCAAATGTTTGCCCTCATTAGACTCCCCTCTGGAAGCGCTTTCACTGCAAGCTGCAGATTCCCTCCGAACAGCAAGCTTTAGGATAGGGTACTGAATTGTAACTTACTTTCGCCTAATAATGCGATTTTGGCAAAGAGAGTATCTCCCGCAGGGAAGCTGCTACCATCAAATATTTGCTCTCGTTAGACTCCCCTCTGGAAGCGCATTCACTGCAAGCTGCAGATTCCCTCCTAACAGCAAGCTTTAGGATAGGGTACTGAATTGTAACTTAACTGAGGCTAATAATGCGATTTTGGCAAAGGGACTATCTCCCGCAGGGAAGCTGCTACCATCAAATCTTTGCCCTCGTTAGACTCCCCTCTGGAAGTGCATTCACTGCAAGCTGCAGATTCCCTCCTAACAGCAAGCTTTAGGATAGGGTACTGAATTGTAACTTACTTTCGCCTAATAATGCGATTTTGGCAAAGAGACTATCTCCCGCAGGGAAGCTGCTACCATCAAATGTTTGCCCTCATTAGACTCCCCTCTGGAAGCGCTTTCACTGCAAGCTGCAGATTCCCTCCTAACAGCAAGCTTTAGGATAGGGTACTGAATTGTAAATTAACTGAGGCTAATAATGCGATTTTGGCAAAGAGACTATCTCCCGCAGGGAAGCTGCTACCATCAAATCTTTGCCCTCGTTAGACTCCCCTCTGGAAGCGCTTTCACTGCAAGCTGCAGATTCCCTCCTAACAGCAAGCTTTAGGATAGGGTACTGAATTGTAACTTACTTTCGCCTAATAATGCGATTTTGGCAAAGAGACTATCTCCCGCAGGGAAGCTGCTACCATCAAATCTTTGCCCTCATTAGACTCCCCTCTGGAAGCGCTTTCACTGCAAGCTGCAGATTCCCTCCTAACAGCAAGCTTTAGGATAGGGTACTGAATTGTAACTTACTTTCGCCTAATAATGCGATTTTGGCAAAGAGAGTATCTCCCGCAGGGAAGCTGCTACCATCAAATGTTTGCCCTCATTATACTCCCCTCTGGAAGCGCTTTCACTGCAAGCTGCAGATTCCCTCCTAACAGCAAGCTTTAGGATAGGGTACTGAATTGTAACTTAACTGAGGCTAATAATGCGATTCTGGCAAAGAGACTATCTCCCGCAGGGAAGCTGCTACCATCAAATCTTTGCCCTCATTAGACTCCCCTCTGGAAGCGCTTTCACTGCAAGCTGCAGATTCCCTCCTAACAGCAAGCTTTAGGATAGGGTACTGAATTGTAACTTACTTTCGCCTAATAATGCGATTTTGGCAAAGGGACTATCTCCCGCAGGGAAGCTGCTACCATCAAATCTTTGCCCTCATTAGACTCCCCTCTGGAAGCGCTTTCACTGCAAGCTGCAGATTCCCTCCTAACAGCAAGCTTTAGGATAGGGTACTGAATTGTAACTTACTTTCGCCTAATAATGCGATTTTGGCAAAGAGACTATCTCCCGCAGGGAAGCTGCTACCATCAAATGTTTGCCCTCATTAGACTCCCCTCTGGAAGCGCTTTCACTGCAAGCTGCAGATTCCCTCCTAACAGCAAGCTTTAGGATAGGGTACTGAATTGTAACTTACTTTCGCCTAATAATGCGATTATGGCAAAGAGACTATCTCCCGCAGGGAAGCTGCTACCATCAAATGTTTGCCCTCATTAGACTCCCCTCTGGAAGCGCTTTCACTGCAAGCAGCAGATTCCCTCCTAACAGCAAGCTTTAGGATAGCGTACTGAATTGTAACTTAACTGAGGCTAATAATGCGATTTTGGCAAAGAGACTATCTCCCGCATGGAAGCTGCTACCATCAAATGTTTGCCCTCATTAGACTCCCCTCTGGAAGCGCTTTCACTGCAAGCTGCAGATTCCCTCCGAACAGCAAGCTTTAGGATAGGGTACTGAATTGTAACTTAACTGAGGCTAATAATGCGATTTTGGCAAAGAGACTATCTCCCGCAGGGAAGCTGCTACCATCAAATCTTTGCCCTCATTAGACTCCCCTCTGGAAGCGCTTTCACTGCAAGCTGCAGATTCCCTCCTAACAGCAAGCTTTAGGATAGGGTACTGAATTGTAACTTACTTTCGCCTAATAATGCGATTTTGGCAAAGAGAGTATCTCCCGCAGGGAAGCTGCTACCATCAAATGTTTGCCCTCATTAGACTCCCCTCTGGAAGCGCTTTCACTGCAAGCTGCAGATTCCCTCCTAACAGCAAGCTTTAGGATAGGGTACTGAATTGTAACTTAACTGAGGCTAATAATGCGATTCTGGCAAAGAGACTATCTCCCGCAGGGAAGCTGCTACCATCAAATGTTTGCCCTCATTAGACTCCCCTCTGGAAGCGCTTTCACTGCAAGCTGCAGATTCCCTCCTAACAGCAAGCTTTAGGATAGGGTACTGAATTGTAACTTACTTTCGCCTAATAATGCGATTTTGGCAAAGAGAGTATCTCCCGCAGGGAAGCTGCTACCATCAAATGTTTGCCCTCATTAGACTCCCCTCTGGAAGCGCTTTCACTGCAAGCTGCAGATTCCCTCCTAACAGCAAGCTTTAGGATAGGGTACTGAATTGTAACTTACTTTCGCCTAATAATGCGATTATGGCAAAGAGACTATCTCCCGCAGGGAAGCTGCTACCATCAAATGTTTGCCCTCATTAGACTCCCCTCTGGAAGCGCTTTCACTGCAAGCTGCAGATTCCCTCCTAACAGCAAGCTTTAGGATAGGGTACTGAATTGTAACTTACTTTCGCCTAATAATGCGATTTTGGCAAAGAGACTATCTCCCGCAGGGAAGCTGCTACCATCAAATGTTTGCCCTCATTAGACTCCCCTCTGGAAGCGCTTTCACTGCAAGCTGCAGATTCCCTCCTAACAGCAAGCTTTAGGATAGGGTACTGAATTGTAACTTACTTTCGCCTAATAATGTGATTTTGGCAATGAGAGCATCTCCCGCAGGGAAGCTGCTACCATCAAATGTTTGCCCTCATTAGACTCCCCTCTGGAAGCGCTTTCACTGCAAGCTGCAGATTCCCTCCTAACAGCAAGCTTTAGGATAGGGTACTGAATGGTAACTTACTTTCGCCTAATAATGCGATTATGGCAAAGAGACTATCTCCCGCAGGGAAGCTGCTACCATCAAATCTTTGCTCTCGTTAGACTCCCCTCTGGAAGCGCATTCACTGCAAGCTGCAGATTCCCTCCTAACAGCAAGCTTTAGGATAGGGTACTGAATTGTAACTTAACTGAGGCTAATAATGCGATTTTGGCAAAGGGACTATCTCCCGCAGGGAAGCTGCTACCATCAAATCTTTGCCCTCGTTAGACTCCCCTCTGGAAGTGCATTCACTGCAAGCTGCAGATTCCCTCCTAACAGCAAGCTTTAGGATAGGGTACTGAATTGTAACTTACTTTCGCCTAATAATGCGATTTTGGCAAAGAGAGTATCTCCCGCAGGGAAGCTGCTACCATCAAATGTTTGCCCTCATTAGACTCCCCTCTGGAAGCGCTTTCACTGCAAGCTGCAGATTCCCTCCTAACAGCAAGCTTTAGGATAGGGTACTGAATTGTATATTAACTGAGGCTAATAATGCGATTTTGGCAAAGAGACTATCTCCCGCAGGGAAGCTGCTACCATCAAATCTTTGCCCTCGTTAGACTCCCCTCTGGAAGCGCATTCACTGCAAGCTGCAGATTCCCTCCTAACAGCAAGCTTTAGGATAGGGTACTGAATTGTAACTTAACTGAGGCTAATAATGCGATTTTGGCAAAGAGACTATCTCCCGCAGGGAAGCTGCTACCATCAAATGTTTGCCCTCATTAGACTCCCCTCTGGAAGCGCTTTCACTGCAAGCTGCAGATTCCCTCCTAACAGCAAGCTTTAGGATAGGGTACTGAATTGTAACTTACTTTCGCCTAATAATGCGATTTTGGAAAAGGGACTATCTCCCGCAGGGAAGCTGCTACCATCAAATGTTTGCCCTCATTAGACTCCCCTCTGGAAGCGCTTTCACTGCAAGCTGCAGATTCCCTCCTAACAGCAAGCTTTAGGATAGGGTACTGAATTGTAACTTACTTTCGCCTAATAATGCGATTTTGGCAAAGGGACTATCTCCCGCAGGGAAGCTGCTACCATCAAATCTTTGCCCTCATTAGACTCCCCTCTGGAAGCGCATTCACTGCAAGCTGCAGATTCCCTCCTAACAGCAAGCTTTAGGATAGGGTACTGAATTGTAACTTAACTGAGGCTAATAATGCGATTTTGGCAAAGGGACTATCTCCCGCAGGGAAGCTGCTACCATCAAATCTTTGCCCTCGTTAGACTCCCCTCTGGAAGTGCATTCACTGCAAGCTGCAGATTCCCTCCTAACAGCAAGCTTTAGGATAGGGTACTGAATTGTAACTTACTTTCGCCTAATAATGCGATTTTGGCAAAGAGAGTATCTCCCGCAGGGAAGCTGCTACCATCAAATGTTTGCCCTCATTAGACTCCCCTCTGGAAGCGCTTTCACTGCAAGCTGCAGATTCCCTCCTAACAGCAAGCTTTAGGATAGGGTACTTAATTGTATATTAACTGAGGCTAATAATGCGATTTTGGCAAAGAGACTATCTCCCGCAGGGAAGCTGCTACCATCAAATCTTTGCCCTCGTTAGACTCCCCTCTGGAAGCGCTTTCACTGCAAGCTGCAGATTCCCTCCTAACAGCAAGCTTTAGGATAGGGTACTGAATTGTAACTTACTTTCGCCTAATAATGCGATTTTGGAAAAGGGACTATCTCCCGCAGGGAAGCTGCTACCATCAAATGTTTGCCCTCATTAGACTCCCCTCTGGAAGCGCTTTCACTGCAAGCTGCAGATTCCCTCCTAACAGCAAGCTTTAGGATAGGGTACTGAATTGTAACTTACTTTCGCCTAATAATGCGATTTTGGCAAAGGGACTATCTCCCGCAGGGAAGCTGCTACCATCAAATCTTTGCCCTCATTAGACTCCCCTCTGGAAGCGCATTCACTGCAAGCTGCAGATTCCCTCCTAACAGCAAGCTTTAGGATAGGGTACTGAATTGTAACTTACTTTCGCCTAATAATGTGATTTTGGCAAAGAGACTATCTCCCGCAGGGAAGCTGCTACCATCAAATGTTTGCCCTCATTAGACTCCCCTCTGGAAGCGCTTTCACTGCAAGCTGCAGATTCCCTCCTAACAGCAAGCTTTAGGATAGTGTACTGAATTGTAACTTATCTGCGGCTAATAAGGCGATTTTGGCAAAGAGAGTATCTCCCGCAGGGAAGCTGCTACCATCAAATGTTTGCCCTCATTAGACTCCCCTCTGGAAGCGCTTTCACTGCAAGCTGCAGATTCCCTCCTAACAGCAAGCTTTAGGATAGGGTACTGAATTGTAACTTACTTTCGCCTAATAATGCGATTTTGGCAAAGAGACTATCTCCCGCAGGGAAGCTGCTACCATCAAATCTTTGCCCTCGTTAGACTCCCCTCTGGAAGCGCTTTCACTGCAAGCTGCAGATTCCCTCCTAACAGCAAGCTTTAGGATAGGGTACTGAATTGTAACTTACTTTCGCCTAATAATGCGATTTTGGCAAAGAGACTATCTCCCGCAGGGAAGCTGCTACCATCAAATGTTTGCCCTCATTAGACTCCCCTCTGGAAGCGCTTTCACTGCAAGCTGCAGATTCCCTCCTAACAGCAAGCTTTAGGATAGGGTACTGAATTGTAACTTACTTTCGCCTAATAATGCGATTATGGCAAAGAGACTATCTCCCGCAGGGAAGCTGCTACCATCAAATGTTTGCCCTCATTAGACTCCCCTCTGGAAGCGCTTTCACTGCAAGCTGCAGATTCCCTCCTAACAGCAAGCTTTAGGATAGGGTACTGAATTGTAACTTACTTTCGCCTAATAATGCGATTTTGGCAAAGAGACTATCTCCCGCAGGGAAGCTGCTACCATCAAATGTTTGCCCTCATTAGACTCCCCTCTGGAAGCGCTTTCACTGCAAGCTGCAGATTCCCTCCTAACAGCAAGCTTTAGGATAGGGTACTGAATTGTAACTTACTTTCGCCTAATAATGTGATTTTGGCAAAGAGACTATCTCCCGCAGGGAAGCTGCTACCATCAAATGTTTGCCCTCATTAGACTCCCCTCTGGAAGCGCTTTCACTGCAAGCTGCAGATTCCCTCCTAACAGCAAGCTTTAGGATAGGGTACTGAATTGTAACTTACTTTCGCCTAATAATGTGATTTTGGCAAAGAGACTATCTCCCGCAGGGAAGCTGCTACCATCAAATGTTTGCCCTCATTAGACTCCCCTCTGGAAGCGCTTTCACTGCAAGCTGCAGATTCCCTCCTAACAGCAAGCTTTAGGATAGGGTACTGAATTGTAACTTACTTTCGCCTAATAATGCGATTTTGGCAAAGAGAGTATCTCCCGCAGGGAAGCTGCTACCATCAAATGTTTGCCCTCATTAGACTCCCCTCTGGAAGCGCTTTCACTGCAAGCTGCAGATTCCCTCCTAACAGCAAGCTTTAGGATAGGGTACTGAATTGTAACTTACTTTCGCCTAATAATGCGATTTTGGCAAAGAGACTATCTCCCGCAGGGAAGCTGCTACCATCAAATCTTTGCCCTCGTTAGACTCCCCTCTGGAAGCGCTTTCACTGCAAGCTGCAGATTCCCTCCTAACAGCAAGCTTTAGGATAGGGTACTGAATTGTAACTTACTTTCGCCTAATAATGCGATTTTGGCAAAGAGACTATCTCCCGCAGGGAAGCTGCTACCATCAAATCTTTGCCCTCATTAGACTCCCCTCTGGAAGCGCTTTCACTGCAAGCTGCAGATTCCCTCCTAACAGCAAGCTTTAGGATAGGGTACTGAATTGTAACTTACTTTCGCCTAATAATGCGATTATGGCAAAGAGACTATCTCCCGCAGGGAAGCTGCTACCATCAAATGTTTGCCCTCATTAGACTCCCCTCTGGAAGCGCTTTCACTGCAAGCTGCAGATTCCCTCCTAACAGCAAGCTTTAGGATAGGGTACTGAATTGTAACTTACTTTCGCCTAATAATGCGATTTTGGCAAAGAGACTATCTCCCGCAGGGAAGCTGCTACCATCAAATGTTTGCCCTCATTAGACTCCCCTCTGGAAGCGCTTTCACTGCAAGCTGCAGATTCCCTCCTAACAGCAAGCTTTAGGATAGGGTACTGAATTGTAACTTACTTTCGCCTAATAATGCGATTTTGGCAATGAGAGTATCTCCCGCAGGGAAGCTGCTACCATCAAATGTTTGCCCTCATTAGACTCCCCTCTGGAAGCGCTTTCACTGCAAGCTGCAGATTCCCTCCTAACAGCAAGCTTTAGGATAGGGTACTGAATGGTAACTTACTTTCGCCTAATAATGCGATTATGGCAAAGAGACTATCTCCCGCAGGGAAGCTGCTACCATCAAATGTTTGCCCTCATTAGACTCCCCTCTGGAAGCGCTTTCACTGCAAGCTGCAGATTCCCTCCGAACAGCAAGCTTTAGGATAGGGTACTGAATTGTAACTTACTTTCGCCTAATAATGCGATTTTGGCAAAGAGAGTATCTCCCGCAGGGAAGCTGCTACCATCAAATATTTGCTCTCGTTAGACTCCCCTCTGGAAGCGCATTCACTGCAAGCTGCAGATTCCCTCCTAACAGCAAGCTTTAGGATAGGGTACTGAATTGTAACTTAACTGAGGCTAATAATGCGATTTTGGCAAAGGGACTATCTCCCGCAGGGAAGCTGCTACCATCAAATCTTTGCCCTCGTTAGACTCCCCTCTGGAAGTGCATTCACTGCAAGCTGCAGATTCCCTCCTAACAGCAAGCTTTAGGATAGGGTACTGAATTGTAACTTACTTTCGCCTAATAATGCGATTTTGGCAAAGAGACTATCTCCCGCAGGGAAGCTGCTACCATCAAATGTTTGCCCTCATTAGACTCCCCTCTGGAAGCGCTTTCACTGCAAGCTGCAGATTCCCTCCTAACAGCAAGCTTTAGGATAGGGTACTGAATTGTAAATTAACTGAGGCTAATAATGCGATTTTGGCAAAGAGACTATCTCCCGCAGGGAAGCTGCTACCATCAAATCTTTGCCCTCGTTAGACTCCCCTCTGGAAGCGCTTTCACTGCAAGCTGCAGATTCCCTCCTAACAGCAAGCTTTAGGATAGGGTACTGAATTGTAACTTACTTTCGCCTAATAATGCGATTTTGGCAAAGAGACTATCTCCCGCAGGGAAGCTGCTACCATCAAATCTTTGCCCTCATTAGACTCCCCTCTGGAAGCGCTTTCACTGCAAGCTGCAGATTCCCTCCTAACAGCAAGCTTTAGGATAGGGTACTGAATTGTAACTTACTTTCGCCTAATAATGCGATTTTGGCAAAGAGAGTATCTCCCGCAGGGAAGCTGCTACCATCAAATGTTTGCCCTCATTATACTCCCCTCTGGAAGCGCTTTCACTGCAAGCTGCAGATTCCCTCCTAACAGCAAGCTTTAGGATAGGGTACTGAATTGTAACTTAACTGAGGCTAATAATGCGATTCTGGCAAAGAGACTATCTCCCGCAGGGAAGCTGCTACCATCAAATCTTTGCCCTCATTAGACTCCCCTCTGGAAGCGCTTTCACTGCAAGCTGCAGATTCCCTCCTAACAGCAAGCTTTAGGATAGGGTACTGAATTGTAACTTACTTTCGCCTAATAATGCGATTTTGGCAAAGGGACTATCTCCCGCAGGGAAGCTGCTACCATCAAATCTTTGCCCTCATTAGACTCCCCTCTGGAAGCGCTTTCACTGCAAGCTGCAGATTCCCTCCTAACAGCAAGCTTTAGGATAGGGTACTGAATTGTAACTTACTTTCGCCTAATAATGCGATTTTGGCAAAGAGACTATCTCCCGCAGGGAAGCTGCTACCATCAAATCTTTGCCCTCATTAGACTCCCCTCTGGAAGCGCTTTCACTGCAAGCTGCAGATTCCCTCCTAACAGCAAGCTTTAGGATAGGGTACTGAATTGTAACTTACTTTCGCCTAATAATGCGATTTTGGCAAAGAGAGTATCTCCCGCAGGGAAGCTGCTACCATCAAATGTTTGCCCTCATTAGACTCCCCTCTGGAAGCGCTTTCACTGCAAGCTGCAGATTCCCTCCTAACAGCAAGTTTTAGGATAGGGTACTGAATTGTAACTTAACTGAGGCTAATAATGCGATTTTGGCAAAGAGACTATCTCCCGCAGGGAAGCTGCTACCATCAAATCTTTGCCCTCATTAGACTCCCCTCTGGAAGCGCTTTCACTGCAAGCTGCAGATTCCCTCCTAACAGCAAGCTTTAGGATAGGGTACTGAATTGTAACTTACTTTCGCCTAATAATGCGATTTTGGCAAAGAGACTATCTCCCGCAGGGAAGCTGCTACCATCAAATGTTTGCCCTCATTAGACTCCCCTCTGGAAGCGCTTTCACTGCAAGCTGCAGATTCCCTCCTAACAGCAAGCTTTAGGATAGGGTACTGAATTGTAACTTACTTTAGCCTAATAATGCGATTTTGGCAAAGAGACTATCTCCCGCAGGGAAGCTGCTACCATCAAATGTTTGCCCTCATTAGACTCCCCTCTGGAAGCGCTTTCACTGCAAGCTGCAGATTCCCTCCTAACAGCAAGCTTTAGGATAGGGTACTGAATTGTAACTTAACTGAGGCTAATAATGCGATTCTGGCAAAGAGACTATCTCCCGCAGGGAAGCTGCTACCATCAAATGTTTGCCCTCATTAGACTCCCCTCTGGAAGCGCTTTCACTGCAAGCTGCAGATTCCCTCCTAACAGCAAGCTTTAGGATAGGGTACTGAATTGTAACTTACTTTCGCCTAATAATGCGATTTTGGCAAAGAGAGTATCTCCCGCAGGGAAGCTGCTACCATCAAATGTTTGCCCTCATTAGACTCCCCTCTGGAAGCGCTTTCACTGCAAGCTGCAGATTCCCTCCTAACAGTAAGCTTTAGGATAGGGTACTGAATTGTAACTTACTTTCGCCTAATAATGCGATTTTGGCAAAGAGACTATCTCCCGCAGGGAAGCTGCTACCATCAAATCTTTGCCCTCATTAGACTCCCCTCTGGAAGCGCTTTCACTGCAAGCTGCAGATTCCCTCCTAACAGCAAGCTTTAGGATAGGGTACTGAATTGTAACTTACTTTCGCCTAATAATGCGATTATGGCAAAGAGACTATCTCCCGCAGGGAAGCTGCTACCATCAAATGTTTGCCCTCATTAGACTCCCCTCTGGAAGCGCTTTCACTGCAAGCTGCAGATTCCCTCCTAACAGCAAGCTTTAGGATAGGGTACTGAATTGTAACTTACTTTCGCCTAATAATGCGATTTTGGCAAAGAGACTATCTCCCGCAGGGAAGCTGCTACCATCAAATGTTTGCCCTCATTAGACTCCCCTCTGGAAGCGCTTTCACTGCAAGCTGCAGATTCCCTCCTAACAGCAAGCTTTAGGATAGGGTACTGAATTGTAACTTACTTTCGCCTAATAATGCGATTTTGGCAATGAGAGTATCTCCCGCAGGGAAGCTGCTACCATCAAATGTTTGCCCTCATTAGACTCCCCTCTGGAAGCGCTTTCACTGCAAGCTGCAGATTCCCTCCTAACAGCAAGCTTTAGGATAGGGTACTGAATGGTAACTTACTTTCGCCTAATAATGCGATTATGGCAAAGAGACTATCTCCCGCAGGGAAGCTGCTACCATCAAATGTTTGCCCTCATTAGACTCCCCTCTGGAAGCGCTTTCACTGCAAGCTGCAGATTCCCTCCGAACAGCAAGCTTTAGGATAGGGTACTGAATTGTAACTTACTTTCGCCTAATAATGCGATTTTGGCAAAGAGAGTATCTCCCGCAGGGAAGCTGCTACCATCAAATATTTGCTCTCGTTAGACTCCCCTCTGGAAGCGCATTCACTGCAAGCTGCAGATTCCCTCCTAACAGCAAGCTTTAGGATAGGGTACTGAATTGTAACTTAACTGAGGCTAATAATGCGATTTTGGCAAAGGGACTATCTCCCGCAGGGAAGCTGCTACCATCAAATCTTTGCCCTCGTTAGACTCCCCTCTGGAAGTGCATTCACTGCAAGCTGCAGATTCCCTCCTAACAGCAAGCTTTAGGATAGGGTACTGAATTGTAACTTACTTTCGCCTAATAATGCGATTTTGGCAAAGAGACTATCTCCCGCAGGGAAGCTGCTACCATCAAATGTTTGCCCTCATTAGACTCCCCTCTGGAAGCGCTTTCACTGCAAGCTGCAGATTCCCTCCTAACAGCAAGCTTTAGGATAGGGTACTGAATTGTAAATTAACTGAGGCTAATAATGCGATTTTGGCAAAGAGACTATCTCCCGCAGGGAAGCTGCTACCATCAAATCTTTGCCCTCGTTAGACTCCCCTCTGGAAGCGCTTTCACTGCAAGCTGCAGATTCCCTCCTAACAGCAAGCTTTAGGATAGGGTACTGAATTGTAACTTACTTTCGCCTAATAATGCGATTTTGGCAAAGAGACTATCTCCCGCAGGGAAGCTGCTACCATCAAATCTTTGCCCTCATTAGACTCCCCTCTGGAAGCGCTTTCACTGCAAGCTGCAGATTCCCTCCTAACAGCAAGCTTTAGGATAGGGTACTGAATTGTAACTTACTTTCGCCTAATAATGCGATTTTGGCAAAGAGAGTATCTCCCGCAGGGAAGCTGCTACCATCAAATGTTTGCCCTCATTATACTCCCCTCTGGAAGCGCTTTCACTGCAAGCTGCAGATTCCCTCCTAACAGCAAGCTTTAGGATAGGGTACTGAATTGTAACTTAACTGCGGCTAATAATGCGATTTTGGCAAAGAGACTATCTCCCGCAGGGAAGCTGCTACCATCAAATCTTTGCCCTCATTAGACTCCCCTCTGGAAGCGCTTTCACTGCAAGCTGCAGATTCCCTCCTAACAGCAAGCTTTAGGATAGGGTACTGAATTGTAACTTACTTTCGCCTAATAATGCGATTATGGCAAAGAGACTATCTCCCGCAGGGAAGCTGCTACCATCAAATGTTTGCCCTCATTAGACTCCCCTCTGGAAGCGCTTTCACTGCAAGCTGCAGATTCCCTCCTAACAGCAAGCTTTAGGATAGGGTACTGAATTGTAACTTACTTTCGCCTAATAATGCGATTTTGGCAAAGAGAGTATCTCCCGCAGGGAAGCTGCTACCATCAAATGTTTGCCCTCATTATACTCCCCTCTGGAAGCGCTTTCACTGCAAGCTGCAGATTCCCTCCTAACAGCAAGCTTTAGGATAGGGTACTGAATTGTAACTTACTTTCGCCTAATAATGCGATTTTGGCAAAGAGACTATCTCCCGCAGGGAAGCTGCTACCATCAAATCTTTGCCCTCATTAGACTCCCCTCTGGAAGCGCTTTCACTGCAAGCTGCAGATTCCCTCCTAACAGCAAGCTTTAGGATAGGGTACTGAATTGTAACTTACTTTCGCCTAATAATGCGATTTTGGCAAAGAGAGTATCTCCCGCAGGGAAGCTGCTACCATCAAATGTTTGCCCTCATTATACTCCCCTCTGGAAGCGCTTTCACTGCAAGCTGCAGATTCCCTCCTAACAGCAAGCTTTAGGATAGGGTACTGAATTGTAACTTACTTTCGCCTAATAATGCGATTTTGGCAAAGAGACTATCTCCCGCAGGGAAGCTGCTACCATCAAATCTTTGCCCTCATTAGACTCCCCTCTGGAAGCGCTTTCACTGCAAGCTGCAGATTCCCTCCTAACAGCAAGCTTTAGGATAGGGTACTGAATTGTAACTTACTTTCGCCTAATAATGCGATTTTGGCAAAGAGAGTATCTCCCGCAGGGAAGCTGCTACCATCAAATGTTTGCCCTCATTATACTCCCCTCTGGAAGCGCTTTCACTGCAAGCTGCAGATTCCCTCCTAACAGCAAGCTTTAGGATAGGGTACTGAATTGTAACTTAACTGCGGCTAATAATGCGATTTTGGCAAAGAGACTATCTCCCGCAGGGAAGCTGCTACCATCAAATCTTTGCCCTCATTAGACTCCCCTCTGGAAGCGCTTTCACTGCAAGCTGCAGATTCCCTCCTAACAGCAAGCTTTAGGATAGGGTACTGAATTGTAACTTACTTTCGCCTAATAATGCGATTATGGCAAAGAGACTATCTCCCGCAGGGAAGCTGCTACCATCAAATCTTTGCCCTCATTAGACTCCCCTCTGGAAGCGCTTTCACTGCAAGCTGCAGATTCCCTCCTAACAGCAAGCTTTAGGATAGGGTACTGAATTGTAACTTACTTTCGCCTAATAATGCGATTTTGGCAAAGAGAGTATCTCCCGCAGGGAAGCTGCTACCATCAAATGTTTGCCCTCATTAGACTCCCCTCTGGAAGCGCTTTCACTGCAAGCTGCAGATTCCCTCCTAACAGCAAGCTTTAGGATAGGGTACTGAATTGTAACTTAACTGAGGCTAATAATGCGATTCTGGCAAAGAGACTATCTCCCGCAGGGAAGCTGCTACCATCAAATGTTTGCCCTCATTAGACTCCCCTCTGGAAGCGCTTTCACTGCAAGCTGCAGATTCCCTCCTAACAGCAAGCTTTAGGATAGGGTACTGAATTGTAACTTACTTTCGCCTAATAATGCGATTTTGGCAAAGAGACTATCTCCCGCAGGGAAGCTGCTACCATCAAATGTTTGCCCTCATTAGACTCCCCTCTGGAAGCGCTTTCACTGCAAGCTGCAGATTCCCTCCTAACAGCAAGCTTTAGGATAGGGTACTGAATTGTAACTTACTTTCGCCTAATAATGCGATTATGGCAAAGAGACTATCTCCCGCAGGGAAGCTGCTACCATCAAATGTTTGCCCTCATTAGACTCCCCTCTGGAAGCGCTTTCACTGCAAGCTGCAGATTCCCTCCTAACAGCAAGCTTTAGGATAGGGTACTGAATTGTAACTTACTTTCGCCTAATAATGCGATTTTGGCAAAGAGACTATCTCCCGCAGGGAAGCTGCTACCATCAAATGTTTGCCCTCATTAGACTCCCCTCTGGAAGCGCTTTCACTGCAAGCTGCAGATTCCCTCCTAACAGCAAGCTTTAGGATAGGGTACTGAATTGTAACTTACTTTCGCCTAATAATGCGATTTTGGCAAAGAGACTATCTCCCGCAGGGAAGCTGCTACCATCAAATGTTTGCCCTCATTAGACTCCCCTCTGGAAGCGCTTTCACTGCAAGCTGCAGATTCCCTCCTAACAGCAAGCTTTAGGATAGGGTACTGAATTGTAACTTACTTTCGCCTAATAATGCGATTATGGCAAAGAGACTATCTCCCGCAGGGAAGCTGCTACCATCAAATGTTTGCCCTCATTAGACTCCCCTCTGGAAGCGCTTTCACTGCAAGCTGCAGATTCCCTCCTAACAGCAAGCTTTAGGATAGGGTACTGAATTGTAACTTACTTTCGCCTAATAATGCGATTTTGGCAAAGAGACTATCTCCCGCAGGGAAGCTGCTACCATCAAATGTTTGCCCTCATTAGACTCCCCTCTGGAAGCGCTTTCACTGCAAGCAGCAGATTCCCTCCTAACAGCAAGCTTTAGGATAGCGTACTGAATTGTAACTTAACTGAGGCTAATAATGCGATTTTGGCAAAGAGACTATCTCCCGCATGGAAGCTGCTACCATCAAATGTTTGCCCTCATTAGACTCCCCTCTGGAAGCGCTTTCACTGCAAGCTGCAGATTCCCTCCTAACAGCAAGCTTTAGGATAGGGTACTGAATTGTAACTTACTTTCGCCTAATAATGCGATTTTGGCAAAGAGACTATCTCCCGCAGGGAAGCTGCTACCATCAAATGTTTGCCCTCATTAGACTCCCCTCTGGAAGCGCTTTCACTGCAAGCTGCAGATTCCCTCCTAACAGCAAGCTTTAGGATAGGGTACTGAATTGTAACTTACTTTCGCCTAATAATGCGATTTTGGCAAAGAGACTATCTCCCGCAGGGAAGCTGCTACCATCAAATGTTTGCCCTCATTAGACTCCCCTCTGGAAGCGCTTTCACTGCAAGCTGCAGATTCCCTCCTAACAGCAAGCTTTAGGATAGGGTACTGAATTGTAACTTAACTGAGGCTAATAATGCGATTCTGGCAAAGAGACTATCTCCCGCAGGGAAGCTGCTACCATCAAATCTTTGCCCTCATTAGACTCCCCTCTGGAAGCGCTTTCACTGCAAGCTGCAGATTCCCTCCTAACAGCAAGCTTTAGGATAGGGTACTGAATTGTAACTTACTTTCGCCTAATAATGCGATTTTGGCAAAGGGACTATCTCCCGCAGGGAAGCTGCTACCATCAAATCTTTGCCCTCATTAGACTCCCCTCTGGAAGCGCTTTCACTGCAAGCTGCAGATTCCCTCCTAACAGCAAGCTTTAGGATAGGGTACTGAATTGTAACTTACTTTCGCCTAATAATGCGATTTTGGCAAAGAGACTATCTCCCGCAGGGAAGCTGCTACCATCAAATCTTTGCCCTCATTAGACTCCCCTCTGGAAGCGCTTTCACTGCAAGCTGCAGATTCCCTCCTAACAGCAAGCTTTAGGATAGGGTACTGAATTGTAACTTACTTTCGCCTAATAATGCGATTTTGGCAAAGAGAGTATCTCCCGCAGGGAAGCTGCTACCATCAAATGTTTGCCCTCATTAGACTCCCCTCTGGAAGCGCTTTCACTGCAAGCTGCAGATTCCCTCCTAACAGCAAGTTTTAGGATAGGGTACTGAATTGTAACTTAACTGAGGCTAATAATGCGATTTTGGCAAAGAGACTATCTCCCGCAGGGAAGCTGCTACCATCAAATCTTTGCCCTCATTAGACTCCCCTCTGGAAGCGCTTTCACTGCAAGCTGCAGATTCCCTCCTAACAGCAAGCTTTAGGATAGGGTACTGAATTGTATCTTACTTTCGCCTAATAATGCGATTTTGGCAAAGAGACTATCTCCCGCAGGGAAGCTGCTACCATCAAATGTTTGCCCTCATTAGACTCCCCTCTGGAAGCGCTTTCACTGCAAGCTGCAGATTCCCTCCTAACAGCAAGCTTTAGGATAGGGTACTGAATTGTAACTTACTTTAGCCTAATAATGCGATTTTGGCAAAGAGACTATCTCCCGCAGGGAAGCTGCTACCATCAAATGTTTGCCCTCATTAGACTCCCCTCTGGAAGCGCTTTCACTGCAAGCTGCAGATTCCCTCCTAACAGCAAGCTTTAGGATAGGGTACTGAATTGTAACTTAACTGAGGCTAATAATGCGATTCTGGCAAAGAGACTATCTCCCGCAGGGAAGCTGCTACCATCAAATGTTTGCCCTCATTAGACTCCCCTCTGGAAGCGCTTTCACTGCAAGCTGCAGATTCCCTCCTAACAGCAAGCTTTAGGATAGGGTACTGAATTGTAACTTACTTTCGCCTAATAATGCGATTTTGGCAAAGAGAGTATCTCCCGCAGGGAAGCTGCTACCATCAAATGTTTGCCCTCATTAGACTCCCCTCTGGAAGCGCTTTCACTGCAAGCTGCAGATTCCCTCCTAACAGTAAGCTTTAGGATAGGGTACTGAATTGTAACTTACTTTCGCCTAATAATGCGATTTTGGCAAAGAGACTATCTCCCGCAGGGAAGCTGCTACCATCAAATGTTTGCCCTCATTAGACTCCCCTCTGGAAGCGCTTTCACTGCAAGCTGCAGATTCCCTCCTAACAGCAAGCTTTAGGATAGGGTACTGAATTGTAACTTACTTTCGCCTAATAATGCGATTATGGCAAAGAGACTATCTCCCGCAGGGAAGCTGCTACCATCAAATCTTTGCCCTCATTACACTCCCCTCTGGAAGCGCTTTCACTGCAAGCTGCAGATTCCCTCCTAACAGCAAGCTTTAGGATAGGGTACTGAATTGTAACTTACTTTCGCCTAATAATGCGATTTTGGCAAAGAGACTATCTCCCGCAGGGAAGCTGCTACCATCAAATCTTTGCTCTCGTTAGACTCCCCTCTGGAAGCGCTTTCACTGCAAGCTGCAGATTCCCTCCTAACAGCAAGCTTTAGGATAGGGTACTGAATTGTAACTTACTTTCGCCTAATAATGCGATTTTGACAAAGAGACTATCTCCATCTCCCGCAGGGAAGCTGCTACCATCAAATCTTTGCCCTCATTAGACTCCCCTCTGGAAGCGCTTTCACTGCAAGCTGCAGATTCCCTCCTAACAGCAAGCTTTAGGATAGGGTACTGAATTGTAACTTACTTTCGCCTAATAATGCGATTATGGCAAAGAGACTATCTCCCGCAGGGAAGCTGCTACCATCAAATGTTTGCCCTCATTAGACTCCCCTCTGGAAGCGCTTTCACTGCAAGCTGCAGATTCCCTCCTAACAGCAAGCTTTAGGATAGGGTACTGAATTGTAACTTAACTGAGGGTAATAATGCGATTTTGGCAAAGAGAGTATCTCCCGCAGGGAAGCTGCTACCATCAAATGTTTGCCCTCATTAGACTCCCCTCTGGAAGCGCTTTCACTGCAAGCTGCAGATTCCCTCCTAACAGCAAGCTTTAGGATAGGGTACTGAATTGTAACTTAACTGAGGCTAATAATGCGATTCTGGCAAAGAGACTATCTCCCGCAGGGAAGCTGCTACCATCAAATGTTTGCCCTCATTAGACTCCCCTCTGGAAGCGCTTTCACTGCAAGCTGCAGATTCCCTCCTAACAGCAAGCTTTAGGATAGGGTACTGAATTGTAACTTAACTGAGGCTAATAATGCGATTATGGCAAAGAGACTATCTCCCGCAGGGAAGCTGCTACCATCAAATGTTTGCCCTCATTAGACTCCCCTCTGGAAGCGCTTTCACTGCAAGCTGCAGATTCCCTCCTAACAGCAAGCTTTAGGATAGGGTACTGAATTGTAACTTACTTTAGCCTAATAATGCGATTTTGGCAAAGAGACTATCTCCCGCAGGGAAGCTGCTACCATCAAATGTTTGCCCTCATTAGACTCCCCTCTGGAAGCGCTTTCACTGCAAGCAGCAGATTCCCTCCTAACAGCAAGCTTTAGGATAGGGTACTGAATTGTAACTTACTTTCGCCTAATAATGCGATTTTGGCAAAGAGACTATCTCCCGCAGGGAAGCTGCTACCATCAAATCTTTGCCCTCGTTAGACTCCCCTCTGGAAGCGCTTTCACTGCAAGCTGCAGATTCCCTCCTAACAGCAAGCTTTAGGATAGGGTACTGAATTGTAACTTACTTTCGCCTAATAATGCGATTATGGCAAAGAGACTATCTCCCGCAGGGAAGCTGCTACCATCAAATCTTTGCCCTCATTAGACTCCCCTCTGGAAGCGCTTTCACTGCAAGCTGCAGATTCCCTCCTAACAGCAAGCTTTAGGATAGGGTACTGAATTGTAACTTACTTTCGCCTAATAATGCGATTTTGGCAAAGAGAGTATCTCCCGCAGGGAAGCTGCTACCATCAAATCTTTGCCCTCATTAGACTCCCCTCTGGAAGCGCTTTCACTGCAAGCTGCAGATTCCCTCCTAACAGCAAGCTTTAGGATAGGGTACTGAATTGTAACTTACTTTCGCCTAATAATGCGATTTTGACAAAGAGACTATCTCCATCTCCCGCAGGGAAGCTGCTACCATCAAATGTTTGCCCTCATTAGACTCCCCTCTGGAAGCGCTTTCACTGCAAGCTGCAGATTCCCTCCTAACAGCAAGCTTTAGGATAGGGTACTGAATTGTAACTTAACTGAGGCTAATAATGCGATTCTGGCAAAGAGACTATCTCCCGCAGGGAAGCTGCTACCATCAAATGTTTGCCCTCATTAGACTCCCCTCTGGAAGCGCTTTCACTGCAAGCTGCAGATTCCCTCCTAACAGCAAGCTTTAGGATAGGGTACTGAATTGTAACTTAACTGAGGCTAATAATGCGATTTTGGCAAAGAGACTATCTCCCGCAGGGAAGCTGCTACCATCAAATGTTTGCCCTCATTAGACTCCCCTCTGGAAGCGCTTTCACTGCAAGCTGCAGATTCCCTCCTAACAGCAAGCTTTAGGATAGGGTACTGAATTGTAACTTACTTTAGCCTAATAATGCGATTTTGGCAAAGAGAGTATCTCCCGCAGGGAAGCTGCTACCATCAAATGTTTGCCCTCATTAGACTCCCCTCTGGAAGCGCTTTCACTGCAAGCAGCAGATTCCCTCCTAACAGCAAGCTTTAGGATAGGGTACTGAATTGTAACTTAACTGAGGCTAATAATGCGATTTTGGCAAAGAGACTATCTCCCGCAGGGAAGCTGCTACCATCAAATCTTTGCCCTCGTTAGACTCCCCTCTGGAAGCGCTTTCACTGCAAGCTGCAGATTCCCTCCTAACAGCAAGCTTTAGGATAGGGTACTGAATTGTAACTTACTTTCGCCTAATAATGCGATTATGGCAAAGAGAGTATCTCCCGCAGGGAAGCTGCTACCATCAAATCTTTGCCCTCATTAGACTCCCCTCTGGAAGCGCTTTCACTGCAAGCTGCAGATTCCCTCCTAACAGCAAGCTTTAGGATAGGGTACTGAATTGTAACTTACTTTCGCCTAATAATGCGATTTTGGCAAAGAGACTATCTCCCGCAGGGAAGCTGCTACCATCAAATCTTTGCCCTCGTTAGACTCCCCTCTGGAAGCGCTTTCACTGCAAGCTGCAGATTCCCTCCTAACAGCAAGCTTTAGGATAGGGTACTGAATTGTAACTTACTTTCGCCTAATAATGCGATTTTGGCAAAGAGAGTATCTCCCGCAGGGAAGCTGCTACCATCAAATGTTTGCCCTCATTAGACTCCCCTCTGGAAGCGCTTTCACTGCAAGCTGCAGATTCCCTCCTAACAGCAAGCTTTAGGATAGGGTACTGAATTGTAACTTACTTTCGCCTAATAATGCGATTTTGGCAAAGAGACTATCTCCCGCAGGGAAGCTGCTACCATCAAATGTTTGCCCTCATTAGACTCCCCTCTGGAAGCGCTTTCACTGCAAGCTGCAGATTCCCTCCTAACAGCAAGCTTTAGGATAGGGTACTGAATTGTAACTTACTTTCGCCTAATAATGCGATTATGGCAAAGAGAGTATCTCCCGCAGGGAAGCTGCTACCATCAAATCTTTGCCCTCATTAGACTCCCCTCTGGAAGCGCTTTCACTGCAAGCTGCAGATTCCCTCCTAACAGCAAGCTTTAGGATAGGGTACTGAATTGTAACTTACTTTCGCCTAATAATGCGATTTTGGCAAAGAGACTATCTCCCGCAGGGAAGCTGCTACCATCAAATGTTTGCCCTCATTAGACTCCCCTCTGGAAGCGCTTTCACTGCAAGCTGCAGATTCCCTCCTAACAGCAAGCTTTAGGATAGGGTACTGAATTGTAACTTACTTTCGCCTAATAATGCGATTTTGGCAAAGAGACTATCTCCCGCAGGGAAGCTGCTACCATCAAATCTTTGCCCTCATTAGACTCCCCTCTGGAAGCGCTTTCACTGCAAGCTGCAGATTCCCTCCTAACAGCAAGCTTTAGGATAGGGTACTGAATTGTAACTTACTTTCGCCTAATAATGCGATTTTGGCAAAGAGAGTATCTCCCGCAGGGAAGCTGCTACCATCAAATGTTTGCCCTCATTAGACTCCCCTCTGGAAGCGCTTTCACTGCAAGCTGCAGATTCCCTCCTAACAGCAAGCTTTAGGATAGGGTACTGAATTGTAACTTACTTTCGCCTAATAATGCGATTTTGGCAAAGAGACTATCTCCCGCAGGGAAGCTGCTACCATCAAATGTTTGCCCTCATTAGACTCCCCTCTGGAAGCGCTTTCACTGCAAGCTGCAGATTCCCTCCTAACAGCAAGCTTTAGGATAGGGTACTGAATTGTAACTTACTTTCGCCTAATAATGCGATTATGGCAAAGAGACTATCTCCCGCAGGGAAGCTGCTACCATCAAATGTTTGCCCTCATTAGACTCCCCTCTGGAAGCGCTTTCACTGCAAGCTGCAGATTCCCTCCTAACAGCAAGCTTTAGGATAGGGTACTGAATTGTAACTTACTTTCGCCTAATAATGCGATTTTGGCAAAGAGACTATCTCCCGCAGGGAAGCTGCTACCATCAAATGTTTGCCCTCATTAGACTCCCCTCTGGAAGCGCTTTCACTGCAAGCTGCAGATTCCCTCCTAACAGCAAGCTTTAGGATAGGGTACTGAATTGTAACTTACTTTCGCCTAATAATGCGATTTTGGCAAAGAGACTATCTCCCGCAGGGAAGCTGCTACCATCAAATCTTTGCCCTCATTAGACTCCCCTCTGGAAGCGCTTTCACTGCAAGCTGCAGATTCCCTCCTAACAGCAAGCTTTAGGATAGGGTACTGAATTGTAACTTACTTTCGCCTAATAATGCGATTTTGGCAAAGAGACTATCTCCCGCAGGGAAGCTGCTACCATCAAATGTTTGCCCTCATTAGACTCCCCTCTGGAAGCGCTTTCACTGCAAGCTGCAGATTCCCTCCTAACAGCAAGCTTTAGGATAGGGTACTGAATTGTAACTTAACTGCGGCTAATAATGCGATTTTGGCAAAGAGACTATCTCCCGCAGGGAAGCTGCTACCATCAAATCTTTGCCCTCATTAGACTCCCCTCTGGAAGCGCTTTCACTGCAAGCTGCAGATTCCCTCCTAACAGCAAGCTTTAGGATAGGGTACTGAATTGTAACTTACTTTCGCCTAATAATGCGATTTTGGCAAAGAGACTATCTCCCGCAGGGAAGCTGCTACCATCAAATCTTTGCCCTCATTAGACTCCCCTCTGGAAGCGCTTTCACTGCAAGCTGCAGATTCCCTCCTAACAGCAAGCTTTAGGATAGGGTACTGAATTGTAACTTACTTTCGCCTAATAATGCGATTTTGGCAAAGAGAGTATCTCCCGCAGGGAAGCTGCTACCATCAAATGTTTGCCCTCATTATACTCCCCTCTGGAAGCGCTTTCACTGCAAGCTGCAGATTCCCTCCTAACAGCAAGCTTTAGGATAGGGTACTGAATTGTAACTTAACTGCGGCTAATAATGCGATTTTGGCAAAGAGACTATCTCCCGCAGGGAAGCTGCTACCATCAAATGTTTGCCCTCATTAGACTCCCCTCTGGAAGCGCTTTCACTGCAAGCTGCAGATTCCCTCCTAACAGCAAGCTTTAGGATAGGGTACTGAATTGTAACTTAACTGAGGCTAATAATGCGATTTTGGCAAAGAGACTATCTCCCGCAGGGAAGCTGCTACCATCAAATGTTTGCCCTCATTAGACTCCCCTCTGGAAGCGCTTTCACTGCAAGCTGCAGATTCCCTCCTAACAGCAAGCTTTAGGATAGGGTACTGAATTGTAACTTACTTTAGCCTAATAATGCGATTTTGGCAAAGAGACTATCTCCCGCAGGGAAGCTGCTACCATCAAATGTTTGCCCTCATTAGACTCCCCTCTGGAAGCGCTTTCACTGCAAGCAGCAGATTCCCTCCTAACAGCAAGCTTTAGGATAGGGTACTGAATTGTAACTTACTTTCGCCTAATAATGCGATTTTGGCAAAGAGACTATCTCCCGCAGGGAAGCTGCTACCATCAAATCTTTGCCCTCGTTAGACTCCCCTCTGGAAGCGCTTTCACTGCAAGCTGCAGATTCCCTCCTAACAGCAAGCTTTAGGATAGGGTACTGAATTGTAACTTACTTTCGCCTAATAATGCGATTATGGCAAAGAGACTATCTCCCGCAGGGAAGCTGCTACCATCAAATCTTTGCCCTCATTAGACTCCCCTCTGGAAGCGCTTTCACTGCAAGCTGCAGATTCCCTCCTAACAGCAAGCTTTAGGATAGGGTACTGAATTGTAACTTACTTTCGCCTAATAATGCGATTTTGGCAAAGAGAGTATCTCCCGCAGGGAAGCTGCTACCATCAAATCTTTGCCCTCATTAGACTCCCCTCTGGAAGCGCTTTCACTGCAAGCTGCAGATTCCCTCCTAACAGCAAGCTTTAGGATAGGGTACTGAATTGTAACTTACTTTTGCCTAATAATGCGATTTTGGCAAAGAGACTATCTCCCGCAGGGAAGCTGCTACCATCAAATGTTTGCCCTCATTAGACTCCCCTCTGGAAGCGCTTTCACTGCAAGCTGCAGATTCCCTCCTAACAGCAAGCTTTAGGATAGGGTACTGAATTGTAACTTAACTGAGGCTAATAATGCGATTCTGGCAAAGAGACTATCTCCCGCAGGGAAGCTGCTACCATCAAATGTTTGCCCTCATTAGACTCCCCTCTGGAAGCGCTTTCACTGCAAGCTGCAGATTCCCTCCTAACAGCAAGCTTTAGGATAGGGTACTGAATTGTAACTTAACTGAGGCTAATAATGCGATTTTGGCAAAGAGACTATCTCCCGCAGGGAAGCTGCTACCATCAAATGTTTGCCCTCATTAGACTCCCCTCTGGAAGCGCTTTCACTGCAAGCTGCAGATTCCCTCCTAACAGCAAGCTTTAGGATAGGGTACTGAATTGTAACTTACTTTAGCCTAATAATGCGATTTTGGCAAAGAGAGTATCTCCCGCAGGGAAGCTGCTACCATCAAATGTTTGCCCTCATTAGACTCCCCTCTGGAAGCGCTTTCACTGCAAGCAGCAGATTCCCTCCTAACAGCAAGCTTTAGGATAGGGTACTGAATTGTAACTTAACTGAGGCTAATAATGCGATTTTGGCAAAGAGACTATCTCCCGCAGGGAAGCTGCTACCATCAAATCTTTGCCCTCGTTAGACTCCCCTCTGGAAGCGCTTTCACTGCAAGCTGCAGATTCCCTCCTAACAGCAAGCTTTAGGATAGGGTACTGAATTGTAACTTACTTTCGCCTAATAATGCGATTATGGCAAAGAGAGTATCTCCCGCAGGGAAGCTGCTACCATCAAATCTTTGCCCTCATTAGACTCCCCTCTGGAAGCGCTTTCACTGCAAGCTGCAGATTCCCTCCTAACAGCAAGCTTTAGGATAGGGTACTGAATTGTAACTTACTTTCGCCTAATAATGCGATTTTGGCAAAGAGACTATCTCCCGCAGGGAAGCTGCTACCATCAAATCTTTGCCCTCGTTAGACTCCCCTCTGGAAGCGCTTTCACTGCAAGCTGCAGATTCCCTCCTAACAGCAAGCTTTAGGATAGGGTACTGAATTGTAACTTACTTTCGCCTAATAATGCGATTTTGGCAAAGAGAGTATCTCCCGCAGGGAAGCTGCTACCATCAAATGTTTGCCCTCATTAGACTCCCCTCTGGAAGCGCTTTCACTGCAAGCTGCAGATTCCCTCCTAACAGCAAGCTTTAGGATAGGGTACTGAATTGTAACTTACTTTCGCCTAATAATGCGATTTTGGCAAAGAGACTATCTCCCGCAGGGAAGCTGCTACCATCAAATGTTTGCCCTCATTAGACTCCCCTCTGGAAGCGCTTTCACTGCAAGCTGCAGATTCCCTCCTAACAGCAAGCTTTAGGATAGGGTACTGAATTGTAACTTACTTTCGCCTAATAATGCGATTATGGCAAAGAGAGTATCTCCCGCAGGGAAGCTGCTACCATCAAATGTTTGCCCTCATTAGACTCCCCTCTGGAAGCGCTTTCACTGCAAGCTGCAGATTCCCTCCTAACAGCAAGCTTTAGGATAGGGTACTGAATTGTAACTTACTTTCGCCTAATAATGCGATTTTGGCAAAGAGACTATCTCCCGCAGGGAAGCTGCTACCATCAAATCTTTGCCCTCATTAGACTCCCCTCTGGAAGCGCTTTCACTGCAAGCTGCAGATTCCCTCCTAACAGCAAGCTTTAGGATAGGGTACTGAATTGTAACTTACTTTCGCCTAATAATGCGATTTTGGCAAAGAGACTATCTCCCGCAGGGAAGCTGCTACCATCAAATGTTTGCCCTCATTAGACTCCCCTCTGGAAGCGCTTTCACTGCAAGCTGCAGATTCCCTCCTAACAGCAAGCTTTAGGATAGGGTACTGAATTGTAACTTACTTTCGCCTAATAATGCGATTTTGGCAAAGAGACTATCTCCCGCAGGGAAGCTGCTACCATCAAATGTTTGCCCTCATTAGACTCCCCTCTGGAAGCGCTTTCACTGCAAGCTGCAGATTCCCTCCTAACAGCAAGCTTTAGGATAGGGTACTGAATTGTAACTTACTTTCGCCTAATAATGCGATTATGGCAAAGAGACTATCTCCCGCAGGGAAGCTGCTACCATCAAATCTTTGCCCTCATTAGACTCCCCTCTGGAAGCGCTTTCACTGCAAGCTGCAGATTCCCTCCTAACAGCAAGCTTTAGGATAGGGTACTGAATTGTAACTTACTTTCGCCTAATAATGCGATTTTGGCAAAGAGACTATCTCCCGCAGGGAAGCTGCTACCATCAAATGTTTGCCCTCATTAGACTCCCCTCTGGAAGCGCTTTCACTGCAAGCTGCAGATTCCCTCCTAACAGCAAGCTTTAGGATAGGGTACTGAATTGTAACTTACTTTCGCCTAATAATGCGATTTTGGCAAAGAGAGTATCTCCCGCAGGGAAGCTGCTACCATCAAATCTTTGCCCTCATTAGACTCCCCTCTGGAAGCGCTTTCACTGCAAGCTGCAGATTCCCTCCTAACAGCAAGCTTTAGGATAGGGTACTGAATTGTAACTTACTTTCGCCTAATAATGCGACTTTGGCAAAGAGAGTATCTCCCGCAGGGAAGCTGCTACCATCAAATGTTTGCCCTCATTATACTCCCCTCTGGAAGCGCTTTCACTGCAAGCTGCAGATTCCCTCCTAACAGCAAGCTTTAGGATAGGGTACTGAATTGTAACTTAACTGCGGCTAATAATGCGATTTTGGCAAAGAGACTATCTCCCGCAGGGAAGCTGCTACCATCAAATCTTTGCCCTCATTAGACTCCCCTCTGGAAGCGCTTTCACTGCAAGCTGCAGATTCCCTCCTAACAGCAAGCTTTAGGATAGGGTACTGAATTGTAACTTACTTTCGCCTAATAATGCGATTATGGCAAAGAGACTATCTCCCGCAGGGAAGCTGCTACCATCAAATGTTTGCCCTCATTAGACTCCCCTCTGGAAGCGCTTTCACTGCAAGCTGCAGATTCCCTCCTAACAGCAAGCTTTAGGATAGGGTACTGAATTGTAACTTACTTTCGCCTAATAATGCGATTTTGGCAAAGAGAGTATCTCCCGCAGGGAAGCTGCTACCATCAAATGTTTGCCCTCATTAGACTCCCCTCTGGAAGCGCTTTCACTGCAAGCTGCAGATTCCCTCCTAACAGCAAGCTTTAGGATAGGGTACTGAATTGTAACTTAACTGAGGCTAATAATGCGATTCTGGCAAAGAGACTATCTCCCGCAGGGAAGCTGCTACCATCAAATGTTTGCCCTCATTAGACTCCCCTCTGGAAGCGCTTTCACTGCAAGCTGCAGATTCCCTCCTAACAGCAAGCCTTAGGATAGGGTACTGAATTGTAACTTACTTTCGCCTAATAATGCGATTTTGGCAAAGAGACTATCTCCCGCAGGGAAGCTGCTACCATCAAATGTTTGCCCTCATTAGACTCCCCTCTGGAAGCGCTTTCACTGCAAGCTGCAGATTCCCTCCTAACAGCAAGCTTTAGGATAGGGTACTGAATTGTAACTTACTTTCGCCTAATAATGCGATTATGGCAAAGAGACTATCTCCCGCAGGGAAGCTGCTACCATCAAATGTTTGCCCTCATTAGACTCCCCTCTGGAAGCGCTTTCACTGCAAGCTGCAGATTCCCTCCTAACAGCAAGCTTTAGGATAGGGTACTGAATTGTAACTTACTTTCGCCTAATAATGCGATTTTGGCAAAGAGACTATCTCCCGCAGGGAAGCTGCTACCATCAAATGTTTGCCCTCATTAGACTCCCCTCTGGAAGCGCTTTCACTGCAAGCTGCAGATTCCCTCCTAACAGCAAGCTTTAGGATAGGGTACTGAATTGTAACTTACTTTCGCCTAATAATGCGATTTTGGCAAAGAGACTATCTCCCGCAGGGAAGCTGCTACCATCAAATGTTTGCCCTCATTAGACTCCCCTCTGGAAGCGCTTTCACTGCAAGCTGCAGATTCCCTCCTAACAGCAAGCTTTAGGATAGGGTACTGAATTGTAACTTACTTTCGCCTAATAATGCGATTTTGGCAAAGAGACTATCTCCCGCAGGGAAGCTGCTACCATCAAATGTTTGCCCTCATTAGACTCCCCTCTGGAAGCGCTTTCACTGCAAGCAGCAGATTCCCTCCTAACAGCAAGCTTTAGGATAGCGTACTGAATTGTAACTTAACTGAGGCTAATAATGCGATTTTGGCAAAGAGACTATCTCCCGCATGGAAGCTGCTACCATCAAATGTTTGCCCTCATTAGACTCCCCTCTGGAAGCGCTTTCACTGCAAGCTGCAGATTCCCTCCTAACAGCAAGCTTTAGGATAGGGTACTGAATTGTAACTTACTTTCGCCTAATAATGCGATTTTGGCAAAGAGACTATCTCCCGCAGGGAAGCTGCTACCATCAAATGTTTGCCCTCATTAGACTCCCCTCTGGAAGCGCTTTCACTGCAAGCTGCAGATTCCCTCCTAACAGCAAGCTTTAGGATAGGGTACTGAATTGTAACTTACTTTCGCCTAATAATGCGATTTTGGCAAAGAGACTATCTCCCGCAGGGAAGCTGCTACCATCAAATGTTTGCCCTCATTAGACTCCCCTCTGGAAGCGCTTTCACTGCAAGCTGCAGATTCCCTCCTAACAGCAAGCTTTAGGATAGGGTACTGAATTGTAACTTAACTGAGGCTAATAATGCGATTCTGGCAAAGAGACTATCTCCCGCAGGGAAGCTGCTACCATCAAATCTTTGCCCTCATTAGACTCCCCTCTGGAAGCGCTTTCACTGCAAGCTGCAGATTCCCTCCTAACAGCAAGCTTTAGGATAGGGTACTGAATTGTAACTTACTTTCGCCTAATAATGCGATTTTGGCAAAGGGACTATCTCCCGCAGGGAAGCTGCTACCATCAAATCTTTGCCCTCATTAGACTCCCCTCTGGAAGCGCTTTCACTGCAAGCTGCAGATTCCCTCCTAACAGCAAGCTTTAGGATAGGGTACTGAATTGTAACTTACTTTCGCCTAATAATGCGATTTTGGCAAAGAGAGTATCTCCCGCAGGGAAGCTGCTACCATCAAATCTTTGCCCTCATTAGACTCCCCTCTGGAAGCGCTTTCACTGCAAGCTGCAGATTCCCTCCTAACAGCAAGCTTTAGGATAGGGTACTGAATTGTAACTTACTTTCGCCTAATAATGCGATTTTGGCAAAGAGAGTATCTCCCGCAGGGAAGCTGCTACCATCAAATGTTTGCCCTCATTAGACTCCCCTCTGGAAGCGCTTTCACTGCAAGCTGCAGATTCCCTCCTAACAGCAAGTTTTAGGTTAGGGTACTGAATTGTAACTTAACTGAGGCTAATAATGCGATTTTGGCAAAGAGACTATCTCCCGCAGGGAAGCTGCTACCATCAAATCTTTGCCCTCATTAGACTCCCCTCTGGAAGCGCTTTCACTGCAAGCTGCAGATTCCCTCCTAACAGCAAGCTTTAGGATAGGGTACTGAATTGTAACTTACTTTCGCCTAATAATGCGATTTTGGCAAAGAGACTATCTCCCGCAGGGAAGCTGCTACCATCAAATCTTTGCCCTCATTAGACTCCCCTCTGGAAGCGCTTTCACTGCAAGCTGCAGATTCCCTCCTAACAGCAAGCTTTAGGATAGGGTACTGAATTGTAACTTACTTTCGCCTAATAATGCGATTTTGGCAAAGAGAGTATCTCCCGCAGGGAAGCTGCTACCATCAAATGTTTGCCCTCATTAGACTCCCCTCTGGAAGCGCTTTCACTGCAAGCTGCAGATTCCCTCCTAACAGCAAGTTTTAGGATAGGGTACTGAATTGTAACTTAACTGAGGCTAATAATGCGATTTTGGCAAAGAGACTATCTCCCGCAGGGAAGCTGCTACCATCAAATCTTTGCCCTCATTAGACTCCCCTCTGGAAGCGCTTTCACTGCAAGCTGCAGATTCCCTCCTAACAGCAAGCTTTAGGATAGGGTACTGAATTGTAACTTACTTTCGCCTAATAATGCGATTTTGGCAAAGAGACTATCTCCCGCAGGGAAGCTGCTACCATCAAATCTTTGCCCTCATTAGACTCCCCTCTGGAAGCGCTTTCACTGCAAGCTGCAGATTCCCTCCTAACAGCAAGCTTTAGGATAGGGTACTGAATTGTAACTTACTTTCGCCTAATAATGCGATTTTGGCAAAGAGAGTATCTCCCGCAGGGAAGCTGCTACCATCAAATGTTTGCCCTCATTAGACTCCCCTCTGGAAGCGCTTTCACTGCAAGCTGCAGATTCCCTCCTAACAGCAAGTTTTAGGATAGGGTACTGAATTGTAACTTAACTGAGGCTAATAATGCGATTTTGGCAAAGAGACTATCTCCCGCAGGGAAGCTGCTACCATCAAATCTTTGCCCTCATTAGACTCCCCTCTGGAAGCGCTTTCACTGCAAGCTGCAGATTCCCTCCTAACAGCAAGCTTTAGGATAGGGTACTGAATTGTAACTTACTTTCGCCTAATAATGCGATTTTGGCAAAGAGACTATCTCCCGCAGGGAAGCTGCTACCATCAAATGTTTGCCCTCATTAGACTCCCCTCTGGAAGCGCTTTCACTGCAAGCTGCAGATTCCCTCCTAACAGCAAGTTTTAGGTTAGGGTACTGAATTGTAACTTAACTGAGGCTAATAATGCGATTTTGGCAAAGAGACTATCTCCCGCAGGGAAGCTGCTACCATCAAATCTTTGCCCTCATTAGACTCCCCTCTGGAAGCGCTTTCACTGCAAGCTGCAGATTCCCTCCTAACAGCAAGCTTTAGGATAGGGTACTGAATTGTAACTTACTTTCGCCTAATAATGCGATTTTGGCAAAGAGACTATCTCCCGCAGGGAAGCTGCTACCATCAAATCTTTGCCCTCATTAGACTCCCCTCTGGAAGCGCTTTCACTGCAAGCTGCAGATTCCCTCCTAACAGCAAGCTTTAGGATAGGGTACTGAATTGTAACTTACTTTCGCCTAATAATGCGATTTTGGCAAAGAGAGTATCTCCCGCAGGGAAGCTGCTACCATCAAATGTTTGCCCTCATTAGACTCCCCTCTGGAAGCGCTTTCACTGCAAGCTGCAGATTCCCTCCTAACAGCAAGTTTTAGGATAGGGTACTGAATTGTAACTTAACTGAGGCTAATAATGCGATTTTGGCAAAGAGACTATCTCCCGCAGGGAAGCTGCTACCATCAAATCTTTGCCCTCATTAGACTCCCCTCTGGAAGCGCTTTCACTGCAAGCTGCAGATTCCCTCCTAACAGCAAGCTTTAGGATAGGGTACTGAATTGTAACTTACTTTCGCCTAATAATGCGATTTTGGCAAAGAGACTATCTCCCGCAGGGAAGCTGCTACCATCAAATCTTTGCCCTCATTAGACTCCCCTCTGGAAGCGCTTTCACTGCAAGCTGCAGATTCCCTCCTAACAGCAAGCTTTAGGATAGGGTACTGAATTGTAACTTACTTTCGCCTAATAATGCGATTTTGGCAAAGAGAGTATCTCCCGCAGGGAAGCTGCTACCATCAAATGTTTGCCCTCATTAGACTCCCCTCTGGAAGCGCTTTCACTGCAAGCTGCAGATTCCCTCCTAACAGCAAGTTTTAGGATAGGGTACTGAATTGTAACTTAACTGAGGCTAATAATGCGATTTTGGCAAAGAGAGTATCTCCCGCAGGGAAGCTGCTACCATCAAATCTTTGCCCTCATTAGACTCCCCTCTGGAAGCGCTTTCACTGCAAGCTGCAGATTCCCTCCTAACAGCAAGCTTTAGGATAGGGTACTGAATTGTAACTTACTTTCGCCTAATAATGCGATTTTGGCAAAGAGACTATCTCCCGCAGGGAAGCTGCTACCATCAAATGTTTGCCCTCATTAGACTCCCCTCTGGAAGCGCTTTCACTGCAAGCTGCAGATTCCCTCCTAACAGCAAGCTTTAGGATAGGGTACTGAATTGTAACTTAACTGAGGCTAATAATGCGATTATGGCAAAGAGACTATCTCCCGCAGGGAAGCTGCTACCATCAAATGTTTGCCCTCATTAGACTCCCCTCTGGAAGCGCTTTCACTGCAAGCTGCAGATTCCCTCCTAACAGCAAGCTTTAGGATAGGGTACTGAATTGTAACTTACTTTCGCCTAATAATGCGATTTTGGCAAAGAGAGTATCTCCCGCAGGGAAGCTGCTACCATCAAATGTTTGCCCTCATTAGACTCCCCTCTGGAAGCGCTTTCACTGCAAGCTGCAGATTCCCTCCTAACAGTAAGCTTTAGGATAGGGTACTGAATTGTAACTTACTTTCGCCTAATAATGCGATTTTGGCAAAGAGAGTATCTCCCGCAGGGAAGCTGCTACCATCAAATGTTTGCCCTCATTAGACTCCCCTCTGGAAGCGCTTTCACTGCAAGCTGCATATTCCCTCCTAACAGCAAGCTTTAGGATAGGGTACTGAATTGTAACTTACTTTCGCCTAATAATGCGATTCTGGCAAAGAGACTATCTCCCGCAGGGAAGCTGCTACCATCAAATGTTTGCCCTCATTAGACTCCCCTCTGGAAGCGCTTTCACTGCAAGCTGCAGATTCCCTCCTAACAGCAAGCTTTAGGATAGGGTACTGAATTGTAACTTACTTTCGCCTAATAATGCGATTTTGGCAAAGAGACTATCTCCCGCAGGGAAGCTGCTACCATCAAATCTTTGCTCTCGTTAGACTCCCCTCTGGAAGCGCTTTCACTGCAAGCTGCAGATTCCCTCCTAACAGCAAGCTTTAGGATAGGGTACTGAATTGTAACTTACTTTCGCCTAATAATGCGATTTTGACAAAGAGACTATCTCCATCTCCCGCAGGGAAGCTGCTACCATCAAATCTTTGCCCTCATTAGACTCCCCTCTGGAAGCGCTTTCACTGCAAGCTGCAGATTCCCTCCTAACAGCAAGCTTTAGGATAGGGTACTGAATTGTAACTTACTTTCGCCTAATAATGCGATTATGGCAAAGAGACTATCTCCCGCAGGGAAGCTGCTACCATCAAATGTTTGCCCTCATTAGACTCCCCTCTGGAAGCGCTTTCACTGCAAGCTGCAGATTCCCTCCTAACAGCAAGCTTTAGGATAGGGTACTGAATTGTAACTTAACTGAGGGTAATAATGCGATTTTGGCAAAGAGACTATCTCCCGCAGGGAAGCTGCTACCATCAAATGTTTGCCCTCATTAGACTCCCCTCTGGAAGCGCTTTCACTGCAAGCTGCAGATTCCCTCCTAACAGCAAGCTTTAGGATAGGGTACTGAATTGTAACTTAACTGAGGCTAATAATGCGATTCTGGCAAAGAGACTATCTCCCGCAGGGAAGCTGCTACCATCAAATGTTTGCCCTCATTAGACTCCCCTCTGGAAGCGCTTTCACTGCAAGCTGCAGATTCCCTCCTAACAGCAAGCTTTAGGATAGGGTACTGAATTGTAACTTAACTGAGGCTAATAATGCGATTTTGGCAAAGAGACTATCTCCCGCAGGGAAGCTGCTACCATCAAATGTTTGCCCTCATTAGACTCCCCTCTGGAAGCGCTTTCACTGCAAGCTGCAGATTCCCTCCTAACAGCAAGCTTTAGGATAGGGTACTGAATTGTAACTTACTTTAGCCTAATAATGCGATTTTGGCAAAGAGACTATCTCCCGCAGGGAAGCTGCTACCATCAAATGTTTGCCCTCATTAGACTCCCCTCTGGAAGCGCTTTCACTGCAAGCAGCAGATTCCCTCCTAACAGCAAGCTTTAGGATAGGGTACTGAATTGTAACTTACTTTCGCCTAATAATGCGATTTTGGCAAAGAGACTATCTCCCGCAGGGAAGCTGCTACCATCAAATCTTTGCCCTCGTTAGACTCCCCTCTGGAAGCGCTTTCACTGCAAGCTGCAGATTCCCTCCTAACAGCAAGCTTTAGGATAGGGTACTGAATTGTAACTTACTTTCGCCTAATAATGCGATTATGGCAAAGAGACTATCTCCCGCAGGGAAGCTGCTACCATCAAATCTTTGCCCTCATTAGACTCCCCTCTGGAAGCGCTTTCACTGCAAGCTGCAGATTCCCTCCTAACAGCAAGCTTTAGGATAGGGTACTGAATTGTAACTTACTTTCGCCTAATAATGCGATTTTGGCAAAGAGAGTATCTCCCGCAGGGAAGCTGCTACCATCAAATCTTTGCCCTCATTAGACTCCCCTCTGGAAGCGCTTTCACTGCAAGCTGCAGATTCCCTCCTAACAGCAAGCTTTAGGATAGGGTACTGAATTGTAACTTACTTTTGCCTAATAATGCGATTTTGGCAAAGAGACTATCTCCCGCAGGGAAGCCGCTACCATCAAATGTTTGCCCTCATTAGACTCCCCTCTGGAAGCGCTTTCACTGCAAGCTGCAGATTCCCTCCTAACAGCAAGCTTTAGGATAGGGTACTGAATTGTAACTTACTTTCGCCTAATAATGCGATTATGGCAAAGAGACTATCTCCCGCAGGGAAGCTGCTACCATCAAATCTTTGCCCTCATTAGACTCCCCTCTGGAAGCGCTTTCACTGCAAGCTGCAGATTCCCTCCTAACAGCAAGCTTTAGGATAGGGTACTGAATTGTAACTTACTTTCGCCTAATAATGCGATTTTGGCAAAGAGACTATCTCCCGCAGGGAAGCTGCTACCATCAAATGTTTGCCCTCATTAGACTCCCCTCTGGAAGCGCTTTCACTGCAAGCTGCAGATTCCCTCCTAACAGCAAGCTTTAGGATAGGGTACTGAATTGTAACTTACTTTCGCCTAATAATGCGATTTTGGCAAAGAGACTATCTCCCGCAGGGAAGCTGCTACCATCAAATCTTTGCTCTCGTTAGACTCCCCTCTGGAAGCGCTTTCACTGCAAGCTGCAGATTCCCTCCTAACAGCAAGCTTTAGGATAGGGTACTGAATTGTAACTTACTTTCGCCTAATAATGCGATTTTGACAAAGAGACTATCTCCATCTCCCGCAGGGAAGCTGCTACCATCAAATCTTTGCCCTCATTAGACTCCCCTCTGGAAGCGCTTTCACTGCAAGCTGCAGATTCCCTCCTAACAGCAAGCTTTAGGATAGGGTACTGAATTGTAACTTACTTTCGCCTAATAATGCGATTCTGGCAAAGAGACTATCTCCCGCAGGGAAGCTGCTACCATCAAATGTTTGCCCTCATTAGACTCCCCTCTGGAAGCGCTTTCACTGCAAGCTGCAGATTCCCTCCTAACAGCAAGCTTTAGGATAGGGTACTGAATTGTAACTTAACTGAGGCTAATAATGCGATTTTGGCAAAGAGACTATCTCCCGCAGGGAAGCTGCTACCATCAAATGTTTGCCCTCATTAGACTCCCCTCTGGAAGCGCTTTCACTGCAAGCTGCAGATTCCCTCCTAACAGCAAGCTTTAGGATAGGGTACTGAATTGTAACTTACTTTAGCCTAATAATGCGATTTTGGCAAAGAGAGTATCTCCCGCAGGGAAGCTGCTACCATCAAATGTTTGCCCTCATTAGACTCCCCTCTGGAAGCGCTTTCACTGCAAGCAGCAGATTCCCTCCTAACAGCAAGCTTTAGGATAGGGTACTGAATTGTAACTTAACTGAGGCTAATAATGCGATTTTGGCAAAGAGACTATCTCCCGCAGGGAAGCTGCTACCATCAAATCTTTGCCCTCGTTAGACTCCCCTCTGGAAGCGCTTTCACTGCAAGCTGCAGATTCCCTCCTAACAGCAAGCTTTAGGATAGGGTACTGAATTGTAACTTACTTTCGCCTAATAATGCGATTATGGCAAAGAGAGTATCTCCCGCAGGGAAGCTGCTACCATCAAATCTTTGCCCTCATTAGACTCCCCTCTGGAAGCGCTTTCACTGCAAGCTGCAGATTCCCTCCTAACAGCAAGCTTTAGGATAGGGTACTGAATTGTAACTTACTTTCGCCTAATAATGCGATTTTGGCAAAGAGACTATCTCCCGCAGGGAACCTGCTACCATCAAATGTTTGCCCTCATTAGACTCCCCTCTGGAAGCGCTTTCACTGCAAGCTGCAGATTCCCTCCTAACAGCAAGCTTTAGGATAGGGTACTGAATTGTAACTTACTTTCGCCTAATAATGCGATTTTGGCAAAGAGACTATCTCCCGCAGGGAAGCTGCTACCATCAAATCTTTGCTCTCGTTAGACTCCCCTCTGGAAGCGCTTTCACTGCAAGCTGCAGATTCCCTCCTAACAGCAAGCTTTAGGATAGGGTACTGAATTGTAACTTACTTTCGCCTAATAATGCGATTTTGACAAAGAGACTATCTCCATCTCCCGCAGGGAAGCTGCTACCATCAAATCTTTGCCCTCATTAGACTCCCCTCTGGAAGCGCTTTCACTGCAAGCTGCAGATTCCCTCCTAACAGCAAGCTTTAGGATAGGGTACTGAATTGTAACTTACTTTCGCCTAATAATGCGATTCTGGCAAAGAGACTATCTCCCGCAGGGAAGCTGCTACCATCAAATGTTTGCCCTCATTAGACTCCCCTCTGGAAGCGCTTTCACTGCAAGCTGCAGATTCCCTCCTAACAGCAAGCTTTAGGATAGGGTACTGAATTGTAACTTAACTGAGGCTAATAATGCGATTTTGGCAAAGAGACTATCTCCCGCAGGGAAGCTGCTACCATCAAATGTTTGCCCTCATTAGACTCCCCTCTGGAAGCGCTTTCACTGCAAGCTGCAGATTCCCTCCTAACAGCAAGCTTTAGGATAGGGTACTGAATTGTAACTTACTTTAGCCTAATAATGCGATTTTGGCAAAGAGAGTATCTCCCGCAGGGAAGCTGCTACCATCAAATGTTTGCCCTCATTAGACTCCCCTCTGGAAGCGCTTTCACTGCAAGCAGCAGATTCCCTCCTAACAGCAAGCTTTAGGATAGGGTACTGAATTGTAACTTAACTGAGGCTAATAATGCGATTTTGGCAAAGAGACTATCTCCCGCAGGGAAGCTGCTACCATCAAATCTTTGCCCTCGTTAGACTCCCCTCTGGAAGCGCTTTCACTGCAAGCTGCAGATTCCCTCCTAACAGCAAGCTTTAGGATAGGGTACTGAATTGTAACTTACTTTCGCCTAATAATGCGATTATGGCAAAGAGAGTATCTCCCGCAGGGAAGCTGCTACCATCAAATCTTTGCCCTCATTAGACTCCCCTCTGGAAGCGCTTTCACTGCAAGCTGCAGATTCCCTCCTAACAGCAAGCTTTAGGATAGGGTACTGAATTGTAACTTACTTTCGCCTAATAATGCGATTTTGGCAAAGAGACTATCTCCCGCAGGGAACCTGCTACCATCAAATCTTTGCCCTCGTTAGACTCCCCTCTGGAAGCGCTTTCACTGCAAGCTGCAGATTCCCTCCTAACAGCAAGCTTTAGGATAGGGTACTGAATTGTAACTTACTTTCGCCTAATAATGCGATTTTGGCAAAGAGAGTATCTCCCGCAGGGAAGCTGCTACCATCAAATGTTTGCCCTCATTAGACTCCCCTCTGGAAGCGCTTTCACTGCAAGCTGCAGATTCCCTCCTAACAGCAAGCTTTAGGATAGGGTACTGAATTGTAACTTACTTTCGCCTAATAATGCGATTTTGGCAAAGAGACTATCTCCCGCAGGGAAGCTGCTACCATCAAATGTTTGCCCTCATTAGACTCCCCTCTGGAAGCGCTTTCACTGCAAGCTGCAGATTCCCTCCTAACAGCAAGCTTTAGGATAGGGTACTGAATTGTAACTTACTTTCGCCTAATAATGCGATTATGGCAAAGAGACTATCTCCCGCAGGGAAGCTGCTACCATCAAATCTTTGCCCTCATTAGACTCCCCTCTGGAAGCGCTTTCACTGCAAGCTGCAGATTCCCTCCTAACAGCAAGCTTTAGGATAGGGTACTGAATTGTAACTTACTTTCGCCTAATAATGCGATTTTGGCAAAGAGACTATCTCCCGCAGGGAAGCTGCTACCATCAAATGTTTGCCCTCATTAGACTCCCCTCTGGAAGCGCTTTCACTGCAAGCTGCAGATTCCCTCCTAACAGCAAGCTTTAGGATAGGGTACTGAATTGTAACTTACTTTCGCCTAATAATGCGATTTTGGCAAAGAGACTATCTCCCGCAGGGAAGCTGCTACCATCAAATCTTTGCTCTCGTTAGACTCCCCTCTGGAAGCGCTTTCACTGCAAGCTGCAGATTCCCTCCTAACAGCAAGCTTTAGGATAGGGTACTGAATTGTAACTTACTTTCGCCTAATAATGCGATTTTGGCAAAGAGACTATCTCCCGCAGGGAAGCTGCTACCATCAAATCTTTGCCCTCATTAGACTCCCCTCTGGAAGCGCTTTCACTGCAAGCTGCAGATTCCCTCCTAACAGCAAGCTTTAGGATAGGGTACTGAATTGTAACTTAACTGAGGGTAATAATGCGATTCTGGCAAAGAGACTATCTCCCGCAGGGAAGCTGCTACCATCAAATGTTTGCCCTCATTAGACTCCCCTCTGGAAGCGCTTTCACTGCAAGCTGCAGATTCCCTCCTAACAGCAAGCTTTAGGATAGGGTACTGAATTGTAACTTAACTGAGGCTAATAATGCGATTCTGGCAAAGAGACTATCTCCCGCAGGGAAGCTGCTACCATCAAATGTTTGCCCTCATTAGACTCCCCTCTGGAAGCGCTTTCACTGCAAGCTGCAGATTCCCTCCTAACAGCAAGCTTTAGGATAGGGTACTGAATTGTAACTTACCTGAGGCTAATAATGCGATTTTGGCAAAGAGAGTATCTCCCGCAGGGAAGCTGCTACCATCAAATGTTTGCCCTCATTAGACTCCCCTCTGGAAGCGCTTTCACTGCAAGCAGCAGATTCCCTCTTAACAGCAAGCTTTAGGATAGGGTACTGAATTGTAACTTAACTGAGGCTAATAATGCGATTTTGGCAAAGAGACTATCTCCCGCAGGGAAGCTGCTACCATCAAATCTTTGCCCTCATTAGACTCCCCTCTGGAAGCGCTTTCACTGCAAGCTGCAGATTCCCTCCTAACAGCAAGCTTTAGGATAGGGTACTGAATTGTAACTTACTTTCGCCTAATAATGCGATTTTGGCAAAGAGACTATCTCCCGCAGGGAACCTGCTACCATCAAATCTTTGCCCTCGTTAGACTCCCCTCTGGAAGCGCTTTCACTGCAAGCTGCAGATTCCCTCCTAACAGCAAGCTTTAGGATAGGGTACTGAATTGTAACTTACTTTCGCCTAATAATGCGATTTTGGCAAAGAGAGTATCTCCCGCAGGGAAGCTGCTACCATCAAATGTTTGCCCTCATTAGACTCCCCTCTGGAAGCGCTTTCACTGCAAGCTGCAGATTCCCTCCTAACAGCAAGCTTTAGGATAGGGTACTGAATTGTAACTTACTTTCGCCTAATAATGCGATTTTGGCAAAGAGACTATCTCCCGCAGGGAAGCTGCTACCATCAAATGTTTGCCCTCATTAGACTCCCCTCTGGAAGCGCTTTCACTGCAAGCTGCAGATTCCCTCCTAACAGCAAGCTTTAGGATAGGGTACTGAATTGTAACTTACTTTCGCCTAATAATGCGATTATGGCAAAGAGAGTATCTCCCGCAGGGAAGCTGCTACCATCAAATCTTTGCCCTCATTAGACTCCCCTCTGGAAGCGCTTTCACTGCAAGCTGCAGATTCCCTCCTAACAGCAAGCTTTAGGATAGGGTACTGAATTGTAACTTACTTTCGCCTAATAATGCGATTTTGGCAAAGAGACTATCTCCCGCAGGGAACCTGCTACCATCAAATCTTTGCCCTCGTTAGACTCCCCTCTGGAAGCGCTTTCACTGCAAGCTGCAGATTCCCTCCTAACAGCAAGCTTTAGGATAGGGTACTGAATTGTAACTTACTTTCGCCTAATAATGCGATTTTGGCAAAGAGAGTATCTCCCGCAGGGAAGCTGCTACCATCAAATGTTTGCCCTCATTAGACTCCCCTCTGGAAGCGCTTTCACTGCAAGCTGCAGATTCCCTCCTAACAGCAAGCTTTAGGATAGGGTACTGAATTGTAACTTACTTTCGCCTAATAATGCGATTTTGGCAAAGAGACTATCTCCCGCAGGGAAGCTGCTACCATCAAATGTTTGCCCTCATTAGACTCCCCTCTGGAAGCGCTTTCACTGCAAGCTGCAGATTCCCTCCTAACAGCAAGCTTTAGGATAGGGTACTGAATTGTAACTTACTTTCGCCTAATAATGCGATTATGGCAAAGAGACTATCTCCCGCAGGGAAGCTGCTACCATCAAATCTTTGCCCTCATTAGACTCCCCTCTGGAAGCGCTTTCACTGCAAGCTGCAGATTCCCTCCTAACAGCAAGCTTTAGGATAGGGTACTGAATTGTAACTTACTTTCGCCTAATAATGCGATTTTGGCAAAGAGACTATCTCCCGCAGGGAAGCTGCTACCATCAAATGTTTGCCCTCATTAGACTCCCCTCTGGAAGCGCTTTCACTGCAAGCTGCAGATTCCCTCCTAACAGCAAGCTTTAGGATAGGGTACTGAATTGTAACTTACTTTCGCCTAATAATGCGATTTTGGCAAAGAGACTATCTCCCGCAGGGAAGCTGCTACCATCAAATCTTTGCTCTCGTTAGACTCCCCTCTGGAAGCGCTTTCACTGCAAGCTGCAGATTCCCTCCTAACAGCAAGCTTTAGGATAGGGTACTGAATTGTAACTTACTTTCGCCTAATAATGCGATTTTGGCAAAGAGACTATCTCCCGCAGGGAAGCTGCTACCATCAAATCTTTGCCCTCATTAGACTCCCCTCTGGAAGCGCTTTCACTGCAAGCTGCAGATTCCCTCCTAACAGCAAGCTTTAGGATAGGGTACTGAATTGTAACTTAACTGAGGGTAATAATGCGATTCTGGCAAAGAGACTATCTCCCGCAGGGAAGCTGCTACCATCAAATGTTTGCCCTCATTAGACTCCCCTCTGGAAGCGCTTTCACTGCAAGCTGCAGATTCCCTCCTAACAGCAAGCTTTAGGATAGGGTACTGAATTGTAACTTAACTGAGGCTAATAATGCGATTCTGGCAAAGAGACTATCTCCCGCAGGGAAGCTGCTACCATCAAATGTTTGCCCTCATTAGACTCCCCTCTGGAAGCGCTTTCACTGCAAGCTGCAGATTCCCTCCTAACAGCAAGCTTTAGGATAGGGTACTGAATTGTAACTTACCTGAGGCTAATAATGCGATTTTGGCAAAGAGAGTATCTCCCGCAGGGAAGCTGCTACCATCAAATGTTTGCCCTCATTAGACTCCCCTCTGGAAGCGCTTTCACTGCAAGCAGCAGATTCCCTCTTAACAGCAAGCTTTAGGATAGGGTACTGAATTGTAACTTACTTTCGCCTAATAATGCGATTATGGCAAAGAGACTATCTCCCGCAGGGAAGCTGCTACCATCAAATCTTTGCCCTCATTAGACTCCCCTCTGGAAGCGCTTTCACTGCAAGCTGCAGATTCCCTCCTAACAGCAAGCTTTAGGATAGGGTACTGAATTGTAACTTACTTTCGCCTAATAATGCGATTTTGGCAAAGAGACTATCTCCCGCAGGGAAGCTGCTACCATCAAATCTTTGCCCTCATTAGACTCCCCTCTGGAAGCGCTTTCACTGCAAGCTGCAGATTCCCTCCTAACAGCAAGCTTTAGGATAGGGTACTGAATTGTAACTTACTTTCGCCTAATAATGCGATTATGGCAAAGAGACTATCTCCCGCAGGGAAGCTGCTACCATCAAATGTTTGCCCTCATTAGACTCCCCTCTGGAAGCGCTTTCACTGCAAGCTGCAGATTCCCTCCTAACAGCAAGCTTTAGGATAGGGTACTGAATTGTAACTTACTTTCGCCTAATAATGCGATTTTGGCAAAGGGACTATCTCCCGCAGGGAAGCTGCTACCATCAAATCTTTGCCCTCGTTAGACTCCCCTCTGGAAGCGCATTCACTGCAAGCTGCAGATTCCCTCCTAACAGCAAGCTTTAGGATAGGGTACTGAATTGTAACTTAACTGAGGCTAATAATGCGATTTTGGCAAAGAGACTATCTCCCGCAGGGAAGCTGCTACCATCAAATCTTTGCTCTCGTTAGACTCCCCTCTGGAAGCGCTTTCACTGCAAGCTGCAGATTCCCTCCTAACAGCAAGCTTTAGGATAGGGTACTGAATTGTAACTTACTTTCGCCTAATAATGCGATTTTGGCAAAGAGAATATCTCCCGCAGGGAAGCTGCTACCATCAAATGTTTGCCCTCATTAGACTCCCCTCTGGAAGCGCTTTCACTGCAAGCTGCAGATTCCCTCCTAACAGCAAGCTTTAGGATAGGGTACTGAATTGTAACTTAACTGAGGCTAATAAAGCGATTTTGGCAAAGGGACTATCTCCCGCAGGGAAGCTGCTACCATCAAATCTTTGCCCTCGTTAGACTCCCCTCTGGAAGCGCATTCACTGCAAGCTGCAGATTCCCTCCTAACAGCAAGCTTTAGGATAGGGTACTGAATTGTAACTTACTTTCGCCTAATAAATCGATTTTGGCAAAGAGAATATCTCCCGCAGGGAAGCTGCTACCATCAAATGTTTGCCCTCATTAGACTCCCCTCTGGAAGCGCTTTCACTGCAAGCTGCAGATTCCCTCCTAACAGCAAGCTTTAGGATAGGGTACTGAATTGTAACTTACTTTCGCCTAATAATGCGATTTTGGCAAAGAGACTATCTCCCGCAGGGAAGCTGCTACCATCAAATCTTTGCTCTCGTTAGACTCCCCTCTGGAAGCGCTTTCACTGCAAGCTGCAGATTCCCTCCTAACAGCAAGCTTTAGGACAGGGTACTGAATTGTAACTTAACTGAGGCTAATAAAGCGATTATGGCAAAGAGACTATGTCCCGCAGGGAAGCTGCTACCATCAAATCTTTGCCCTCGTTAGACTCCCCTCTGGAAGCGCTTTCACTGCAAGCTGCAGATTCCCTCCTAACAGCAAGCTGTAGGATAGGGTACTGAATTGAAACTTAACTGCGGCTACTAAGGCGATTATGGCAAAGAGACTATCTCCCGCAGGGAAGCTGTTACCATCAAATGTTTGCCCTCGTTAGACTCCCCTCTGGAAGCGCTTTCACTGCAAGCTGCAGATTCCCTCCTAACAGCAAGCTTTAGGATAGGGTACTGAATTGTAACTTAACTGAGGGTAATAATGCGATTCTGGCAAAGAGACTATCTCCCGCAGGGAAGCTGCTACCATCAAATGTTTGCCCTCATTAGACTCCCCTCTGGAAGCGCTTTCACTGCAAGCTGCAGATTCCCTCCTAACAGCAAGCTTTAGGATAGGGTACTGAATTGTAACTTAACTGAGGCTAATAATGCGATTCTGGCAAAGAGACTATCTCCCGCAGGGAAGCTGCTACCATCAAATGTTTGCCCTCATTAGACTCCCCTCTGGAAGCGCTTTCACTGCAAGCTGCAGATTCCCTCCTAACAGCAAGCTTTAGGATAGGGTACTGAATTGTAACTTAACTGAGGCTAATAATGCGATTTTGGCAAAGAGACTATCTCCCGCAGGGAAGCTGCTACCATCAAATCTTTGCCCTCGTTAGACTCCCCTCTGGAAGCGCTTTCACTGCAAGCTGCAGATTCCCTCCTAACAGCAAGCTTTAGGATAGGGTACTGAATTGTAACTTACTTTCGCCTAATAATGCGATTATGGCAAAGAGACTATCTCCCGCAGGGAAGCTGCTACCATCAAATCTTTGCCCTCATTAGACTCCCCTCTGGAAGCGCTTTCACTGCAAGCTGCAGATTCCCTCCTAACAGCAAGCTTTAGGATAGGGTACTGAATTGTAACTTACTTTCGCCTAATAATGCGATTTTGGCAAAGAGACTATCTCCCGCAGGGAAGCTGCTACCATCAAATCTTTGCCCTCATTAGACTCCCCTCTGGAAGCGCTTTCACTGCAAGCTGCAGATTCCCTCCTAACAGCAAGCTTTAGGATAGGGTACTGAATTGTAACTTACTTTCGCCTAATAATGCGATTTTGGCAAAGAGAGTATCTCCCGCAGGGAAGCTGCTACCATCAAATGTTTGCCCTCATTAGACTCCCCTCTGGAAGCGCTTTCACTGCAAGCTGCAGATTCCCTCCTAACAGCAAGCTTTAGGATAGGGTACTGAATTGTAACTTACTTTAGCCTAATAATGCGATTTTGGCAAAGAGACTATCTCCCGCAGGGAAGCTGCTACCATCAAATCTTTGCCCTCATTAGACTCCCCTCTGGAAGCGCTTTCACTGCAAGCTGCAGATTCCCTCCTAACAGCAAGCTTTAGGATAGGGTACTGAATTGTAACTTACTTTCGCCTAATAATGCGATTTTGGCAAAGAGAGTATCTCCCGCAGGGAAGCTGCTACCATCAAATGTTTGCCCTCATTAGACTCCCCTCTGGAAGCGCTTTCACTGCAAGCTGCAGATTCCCTCCTAACAGCAAGCTTTAGGATAGGGTACTGAATTGTAACTTAACTGAGGCTAATAATGCGATTTTGGCAAAGAGACTATCTCCCACAGGGAAGCTGCTACCATCAAATCTTTGCCCTCATTAGACTCCCCTCTGGAAGCGCTTTCACTGCAAGCTGCAGATTCCCTCCTAACAGCAAGCTTTAGGATAGGGTACTGAATTGTATCTTACTTTCGCCTAATAATGCGATTTTGGCAAAGAGACTATCTCCCGCAGGGAAGCTGCTACCATCAAATGTTTGCCCTCATTAGACTCCCCTCTGGAAGCGCTTTCACTGCAAGCTGCAGATTCCCTCCTAACAGCAAGCTTTAGGATAGGGTACTGAATTGTAACTTACTTTCGCCTAATAATGCGATTTTGGCAAAGAGACTATCTCCCGCAGGGAAGCTGCTACCATCAAATGTTTGCCCTCATTAGACTCCCCTCTGGAAGCGCTTTCACTGCAAGCTGCAGATTCCCTCCTAACAGCAAGCTTTAGGATAGGGTACTGAATTGTAACTTAACTGAGGCTAATAATGCGATTCTGGCAAAGAGACTATCTCCCGCAGGGAAGCTGCTACCATCAAATGTTTGCCCTCATTAGACTCCCCTCTGGAAGCGCTTTCACTGCAAGCTGCAGATTCCCTCCTAACAGCAAGCTTTAGGATAGGGTACTGAATTGTAACTTACTTTCGCCTAATAATGCGATTTTGGCAAAGAGACTATCTCCCGCAGGGAAGCTGCTACCATCAAATGTTTGCCCTCATTAGACTCCCCTCTGGAAGCGCTTTCACTGCAAGCTGCAGATTCCCTCCTAACAGCAAGCTTTAGGATAGGGTACTGAATTGTAACTTACTTTCGCCTAATAATGCGATTTTGGCAAAGAGAGTATCTCCCGCAGGGAAGCTGCTACCATCAAATGTTTGCCCTCATTAGACTCCCCTCTGGAAGCTCTTTCACTGCAAGCTGCAGATTCCCTCCTAACAGCAAGCTTTAGGATAGGGTACTGAATTGTAACTTACTTTCGCCTAATAATGCGATTTTGGCAAAGAGACTATCTCCCGCAGGGAAGCTGCTACCATCAAATGTTTGCCCTCATTAGACTCCCCTCTGGAAGCGCTTTCACTGCAAGCTGCAGATTCCCTCCTAACAGCAAGCTTTAGGATAGGGTACTGAATTGTAACTTACTTTCGCCTAATAATGCGATTTTGGCAAAGAGACTATCTCCCGCAGGGAAGCTGCTACCATCAAATCTTTGCCCTCATTAGACTCCCCTCTGGAAGCGCTTTCACTGCAAGCTGCAGATTCCCTCCTAACAGCAAGCTTTAGGATAGGGTACTGAATTGTAACTTACTTTCGCCTAATAATGCGATTTTGGCAAAGAGACTATCTCCCGCAGGGAAGCTGCTACCATCAAATGTTTGCCCTCATTAGACTCCCCTCTGGAAGCGCTTTCACTGCAAGCTGCAGATTCCCTCCTAACAGCAAGCTTTAGGATAGGGTACTGAATTGTAACTTACTTTCGCCTAATAATGCGATTTTGGCAAAGAGACTATCTCCCGCAGGGAAGCTGCTACCATCAAATCTTTGCTCTCGTTAGACTCCCCTCTGGAAGCGCTTTCACTGCAAGCTGCAGATTCCCTCCTAACAGCAAGCTTTAGGATAGGGTACTGAATTGTAACTTACTTTCGCCTAATAATGCGATTTTGACAAAGAGACTATCTCCATCTCCCGCAGGGAAGCTGCTACCATCAAATGTTTGCCCTCATTAGACTCCCCTCTGGAAGCGCTTTCACTGCAAGCTGCAGATTCCCTCCTAACAGCAAGCTTTAGGATAGGGTACTGAATTGTAACTTACTTTCGCCTAATAATGCGATTATGGCAAAGAGACTATCTCCCGCAGGGAAGCTGCTACCATCAAATGTTTGCCCTCATTAGACTCCCCTCTGGAAGCGCTTTCACTGCAAGCTGCAGATTCCCTCCTAACAGCAAGCTTTAGGATAGGGTACTGAATTGTAACTTAACTGAGGGTAATAATGCGATTCTGGCAAAGAGACTATCTCCCGCAGGGAAGCTGCTACCATCAAATGTTTGCCCTCATTAGACTCCCCTCTGGAAGCGCTTTCACTGCAAGCTGCAGATTCCCTCCTAACAGCAAGCTTTAGGATAGGGTACTGAATTGTAACTTAACTGAGGCTAATAATGCGATTCTGGCAAAGAGACTATCTCCCGCAGGGAAGCTGCTACCATCAAATGTTTGCCCTCATTAGACTCCCCTCTGGAAGCGCTTTCACTGCAAGCTGCAGATTCCCTCCTAACAGCAAGCTTTAGGATAGGGTACTGAATTGTATCTTAACTGAGGCTAATAATGCGATTTTGGCAAAGAGACTATCTCCCGCAGGGAAGCTGCTACCATCAAATGTTTGCCCTCATTAGACTCCCCTCTGGAAGCGCTTTCACTGCAAGCTGCAGATTCCCTCCTAACAGCAAGCTTTAGGATAGGGTACTGAATTGTAACTTACTTTAGCCTAATAATGCGATTTTGGCAAAGAGAGTATCTCCCGCAGGGAAGCTGCTACCATCAAATGTTTGCCCTCATTAGACTCCCCTCTGGAAGCGCTTTCACTGCAAGCAGCAGATTCCCTCCTAACAGCAAGCTTTAGGATAGGGTACTGAATTGTAACTTAACTGAGGCTAATAATGCGATTTTGGCAAAGAGACTATCTCCCGCAGGGAAGCTGCTACCATCAAATCTTTGCCCTCATTAGACTCCCCTCTGGAAGCGCTTTCACTGCAAGCAGCAGATTCCCTCCTAACAGCAAGCTTTAGGATAGGGTACTGAATTGTAACTTACTTTCGCCTAATAATGCGATTATGGCAAAGAGACTATCTCCCGCAGGGAAGCTGCTACCATCAAATCTTTGCCCTCATTAGACTCCCCTCTGGAAGCGCTTTCACTGCAAGCTGCAGATTCCCTCCTAACAGCAAGCTTTAGGATAGGGTACTGAATTGTAACTTACTTTCGCCTAATAATGCGATTTTGGCAAAGAGACTATCTCCCGCAGGGAAGCTGCTACCATCAAATCTTTGCCCTCATTAGACTCCCCTCTGGAAGCGCTTTCACTGCAAGCTGCAGATTCCCTCCTAACAGCAAGCTTTAGGATAGGGTACTGAATTGTAACTTACTTTCGCCTAATAATGCGATTTTGGCAAAGAGACTATCTCCCGCAGGGAAGCTGCTACCATCAAATGTTTGCCCTCATTAGACTCCCCTCTGGAAGCGCTTTCACTGCAAGCTGCAGATTCCCTCCTAACAGCAAGCTTTAGGATAGGGTACTGAATTGTAACTTAACTGAGGCTAATAAAGCGATTTTGGCAAAGGGACTATCTCCCGCAGGGAAGCTGCTACCATCAAATCTTTGCCCTCGTTAGACTCCACTCTGGAAGCGCATTCACTGCAAGCTGCAGATTCCCTCCTAACAGCAAGCTTTAGGATAGGGTACTGAATTGTAACTTACTTTCGCCTAATAAATCGATTTTGGCAAAGAGAATATCTCCCGCAGGGAAGCTGCTACCATCAAATGTTTGCCCTCATTAGACTCCCCTCTGGAAGCGCTTTCACTGCAAGCTGCAGATTCCCTCCTAACAGCAAGCTTTAGGATAGGGTACTGAATTGTAACTTACTTTCGCCTAATAATGCGATTTTGGCAAAGAGACTATCTCCCGCAGGGAAGCTGCTACCATCAAATCTTTGCTCTCGTTAGACTCCCCTCTGGAAGCGCTTTCACTGCAAGCTGCAGATTCCCTCCTAACAGCAAGCTTTAGGACAGGGTACTGAATTGTAACTTAACTGAGGCTAATAAAGCGATTATGGCAAAGAGACTATGTCCCGCAGGGAAGCTGCTACCATCAAATCTTTGCCCTCGTTAGACTCCCCTCTGGAAGCGCTTTCACTGCAAGCTGCAGATTCCCTCCTAACAGCAAGCTGTAGGACAGTGTACTAAATTGAAACTTAACTGCGGCTACTAAGGCGATTATGGCAAAGAGACTATCTCCCGCAGGGAAGCTGTTACCATCAAATGTTTGCCCTCGTTAGACTCCCCTCTGGAAGCGCTTTCACTGCAAGCTGCAGATTCCCTCCTAACAGCAAGCTTTAGGATAGGGTACTGAATTGTAACTTAACTGAGGGAATAATGCGATTCTGGCAAAGAGACTATCTCCCGCAGGGAAGCTGCTACCATCAAATGTTTGCCCTCATTAGACTCCCCTCTGGAAGCGCTTTCACTGCAAGCTGCAGATTCCCTCCTAACAGCAAGCTTTAGGATAGGGTACTGAATTGTAACTTAACTGAGGCTAATAATGCGATTCTGGCAAAGAGACTATCTCCCGCAGGGAAGCTGCTACCATCAAATGTTTGCCCTCATTAGACTCCCCTCTGGAAGCGCTTTCACTGCAAGCTGCAGATTCCCTCCTAACAGCAAGCTTTAGGATAGGGTACTGAATTGTAACTTAACTGAGGCTAATAATGCGATTTTGGCAAAGAGACTATCTCCCGCAGGGAAGCTGCTACCATCAAATGTTTGCCCTCATTAGACTCCCCTCTGGAAGCGCTTTCACTGCAAGCTGCAGATTCCCTCCTAACAGCAAGCTTTAGGATAGGGTACTGAATTGTAACTTACTTTCGCCTAATAATGCGATTTTGGCAAAGAGAGTATCTCCCGCAGGGAAGCTGCTACCATCAAATGTTTGCCCTCATTAGACTCCCCTCTGGAAGAGCTTTCACTGCAAGCTGCAGATTCCCTCCTAACAGCAAGCTTTAGGATAGGGTACTGAATTGTAACTTACTTTCGCCTAATAATGCGATTATGGCAAAGAGACTATCTCCCGCAGGGAAGCTGCTACCATCAAATCTTTGCCCTCATTAGACTCCCCTCTGGAAGCGCTTTCACTGCAAGCTGCAGATTCCCTCCTAACAGCAAGCTTTAGGATAGGGTACTGAATTGTAACTTACTTTCGCCTAATAATGCGATTTTGGCAAAGAGACTATCTCCCGCAGGGAAGCTGCTACCATCAAATCTTTGCCCTCATTAGACTCCCCTCTGGAAGCGCTTTCACTGCAAGCTGCAGATTCCCTCCTAACAGCAAGCTTTAGGATAGGGTACTGAATTGTAACTTACTTTCGCCTAATAATGCGATTTTGGCAAAGAGAGTATCTCCCGCAGGGAAGCTGCTACCATCAAATGTTTGCCCTCGTTAGACTCCCCTCTGGAAGCGCTTTCACTGCAAGCTGCAGATTCCCTCCTAACAGCAAGCTTTAGGATAGGGTACTGAATTGTAACTTACTTTCGCCTAATAATGCGATTTTGGCAAAGAGACTATCTCCCGCAGGGAAGCTGCTACCATCAAATGTTTGCCCTCATTAGACTCCCCTCTGGAAGCGCTTTCACTGCAAGCTGCAGATTCCCTCCTAACAGCAAGCTTTAGGATAGGGTACTGAATTGTAACTTAACTGAGGCTAATAATGCGATTTTGGCAAAGAGACTATCTCCCACAGGGAAGCTGCTACCATCAAATCTTTGCCCTCATTAGACTCCCCTCTGGAAGCGCTTTCACTGCAAGCTGCAGATTCCCTCCTAACAGCAAGCTTTAGGATAGGGTACTGAATTGTATCTTACTTTCGCCTAATAATGCGATTTTGGCAAAGAGACTATCTCCCGCAGGGAAGCTGCTACCATCAAATGTTTGCCCTCATTAGACTCCCCTCTGGAAGCGCTTTCACTGCAAGCTGCAGATTCCCTCCTAACAGCAAGCTTTAGGATAGGGTACTGAATTGTAACTTACTTTCGCCTAATAATGCGATTTTGGCAAAGAGACTATCTCCCGCAGGGAAGCTGCTACCATCAAATGTTTGCCCTCATTAGACTCCCCTCTGGAAGCGCTTTCACTGCAAGCTGCAGATTCCCTCCTAACAGCAAGCTTTAGGATAGGGTACTGAATTGTAACTTAACTGAGGCTAATAATGCGATTCTGGCAAAGAGACTATCTCCCGCAGGGAAGCTGCTACCATCAAATGTTTGCCCTCATTAGACTCCCCTCTGGAAGCGCTTTCACTGCAAGCTGCAGATTCCCTCCTAACAGCAAGCTTTAGGATAGGGTACTGAATTGTAACTTACTTTCGCCTAATAATGCGATTTTGGCAAAGAGACTATCTCCCGCAGGGAAGCTGCTACCATCAAATGTTTGCCCTCATTAGACTCCCCTCTGGAAGCGCTTTCACTGCAAGCTGCAGATTCCCTCCTAACAGCAAGCTTTAGGATAGGGTACTGAATTGTAACTTACTTTCGCCTAATAATGCGATTATGGCAAAGAGACTATCTCCCGCAGGGAAGCTTCTACCATCAAATGTTTGCCCTCATTAGACTCCCCTCTGGAAGCGCTTTCACTGCAAGCTGCAGATTCCCTCCTAACAGCAAGCTTTAGGATAGGGTACTGAATTGTAACTTACTTTCGCCTAATAATGCGATTTTGGCAAAGAGAGTATCTCCCGCAGGGAAGCTGCTACCATCAAATGTTTGCCCTCATTAGACTCCCCTCTGGAAGCGCTTTCACTGCAAGCTGCAGATTCCCTCCTAACAGCAAGCTTTAGGATAGGGTACTGAATTGTAACTTACTTTCGCCTAATAAATCGATTTTGGCAAAGAGAATATCTCCCGCAGGGAAGCTGCTACCATCAAATGTTTGCCCTCATTAGACTCCCCTCTGGAAGCGCTTTCACTGCAAGCTGCAGATTCCCTCCTAACAGCAAGCTTTAGGATAGGGTACTGAATTGTAACTTACTTTCGCCTAATAATGCGATTTTGGCAAAGAGACTATCTCCCGCAGGGAAGCTGCTACCATCAAATCTTTGCTCTCGTTAGACTCCCCTCTGGAAGCGCTTTCACTGCAAGCTGCAGATTCCCTCCTAACAGCAAGCTTTAGGACAGGGTACTGAATTGTAACTTAACTGAGGCTAATAAAGCGATTATGGGAAAGAGACTATGTCCCGCAGGGAAGCTGCTACCATCAAATCTTTGCCCTCGTTAGACTCCCCTCTGGAAGCGCTTTCACTGCAAGCTGCAGATTCCCTCCTAACAGCAAGCTGTAGGACAGTGTACTGAATTGAAACTTAACTGCGGCTACTAAGGCGATTATGGCAAAGAGACTATCTCCCGCAGGGAAGCTGTTACCATCAAATGTTTGCCCTCGTTAGACTCCCCTCTGGAAGCGCTTTCACTGCAAGCTGCAGATTCCCTCCTAACAGCAAGCTTTAGGATAGGGTACTGAATTGTAACTTAACTGAGGGAATAATGCGATTCTGGCAAAGAGACTATCTCCCGCAGGGAAGCTGCTACCATCAAATGTTTGCCCTCATTAGACTCCCCTCTGGAAGCGCTTTCACTGCAAGCTGCAGATTCCCTCCTAACAGCAAGCTTTAGGATAGGGTACTGAATTGTAACTTAACTGAGGCTAATAATGCGATTCTGGCAAAGAGACTATCTCCCGCAGGGAAGCTGCTACCATCAAATGTTTGCCCTCATTAGACTCCCCTCTGGAAGCGCTTTCACTGCAAGCTGCAGATTCCCTCCTAACAGCAAGCTTTAGGATAGGGTACTGAATTGTAACTTAACTGAGGCTAATAATGCGATTTTGGCAAAGAGACTATCTCCCGCAGGGAAGCTGCTACCATCAAATGTTTGCCCTCATTAGACTCCCCTCTGGAAGCGCTTTCACTGCAAGCTGCAGATTCCCTCCTAACAGCAAGCTTTAGGATAGGGTACTGAATTGTAACTTACTTTAGCCTAATAATGCGATTTTGGCAAAGAGAGGATCTCCCGCAGGGAAGCTGCTACCATCAAATGTTTGCCCTCATTAGACTCCCCTCTGGAAGAGCTTTCACTGCAAGCTGCAGATTCCCTCCTAACAGCAAGCTTTAGGATAGGGTACTGAATTGTAACTTACTTTCGCCTAATAATGCGATTATGGCAAAGAGACTATCTCCCGCAGGGAAGCTGCTACCATCAAATCTTTGCCCTCATTAGACTCCCCTCTGGAAGCGCTTTCACTGCAAGCTGCAGATTCCCTCCTAACAGCAAGCTTTAGGATAGGGTACTGAATTGTAACTTACTTTCGCCTAATAATGCGATTTTGGCAAAGAGACTATCTCCCGCAGGGAAGCTGCTACCATCAAATCTTTGCCCTCATTAGACTCCCCTCTGGAAGCGCTTTCACTGCAAGCTGCAGATTCCCTCCTAACAGCAAGCTTTAGGATAGGGTACTGAATTGTAACTTACTTTCGCCTAATAATGCGATTTTGGCAAAGAGAGTATCTCCCGCAGGGAAGCTGCTACCATCAAATGTTTGCCCTCATTAGACTCCCCTCTGGAAGCGCTTTCACTGCAAGCTGCAGATTCCCTCCTAACAGCAAGCTTTAGGATAGGGTACTGAATTGTAACTTACTTTAGCCTAATAATGCGATTTTGGCAAAGAGACTATCTCCCGCAGGGAAGCTGCTACCATCAAATCTTTGCCCTCATTAGACTCCCCTCTGGAAGCGCTTTCACTGCAAGCTGCAGATTCCCTCCTAACAGCAAGCTTTAGGATAGGGTACTGAATTGTAACTTACTTTCGCCTAATAATGCGATTTTGGCAAAGAGAGTATCTCCCGCAGGGAAGCTGCTACCATCAAATGTTTGCCCTCATTAGACTCCCCTCTGGAAGCGCTTTCACTGCAAGCTGCAGATTCCCTCCTAACAGCAAGCTTTAGGATAGGGTACTGAATTGTAACTTAACTGAGGCTAATAATGCGATTTTGGCAAAGAGACTATCTCCCACAGGGAAGCTGCTACCATCAAATCTTTGCCCTCATTAGACTCCCCTCTGGAAGCGCTTTCACTGCAAGCTGCAGATTCCCTCCTAACAGCAAGCTTTAGGATAGGGTACTGAATTGTATCTTACTTTCGCCTAATAATGCGATTTTGGCAAAGAGACTATCTCCCGCAGGGAAGCTGCTACCATCAAATGTTTGCCCTCATTAGACTCCCCTCTGGAAGCGCTTTCACTGCAAGCTGCAGATTCCCTCCTAACAGCAAGCTTTAGGATAGGGTACTGAATTGTAACTTACTTTCGCCTAATAATGCGATTTTGGCAAAGAGACTATCTCCCGCAGGGAAGCTGCTACCATCAAATGTTTGCCCTCATTAGACTCCCCTCTGGAAGCGCTTTCACTGCAAGCTGCAGATTCCCTCCTAACAGCAAGCTTTAGGATAGGGTACTGAATTGTAACTTAACTGAGGCTAATAATGCGATTCTGGCAAAGAGACTATCTCCGGCAGGGAAGCTGCTACCATCAAATGTTTGCCCTCATTAGACTCCCCTCTGGAAGCGCTTTCACTGCAAGCTGCAGATTCCCTCCTAACAGCAAGCTTTAGGATAGGGTACTGAATTGTAACTTACTTTCGCCTAATAATGCGATTTTGGCAAAGAGAGTATCTCCCGCAGGGAAGCTGCTACCATCAAATGTTTGCCCTCATTAGACTCCCCTCTGGAAGCGCTTTCACTGCAAGCTGCAGATTCCCTCCTAACAGCAAGCTTTAGGATAGGGTACTGAATTGTAACTTACTTTCGCCTAATAATGCGATTTTGGCAAAGAGACTATCTCCCGCAGGGAAGCTGCTACCATCAAATGTTTGCCCTCATTAGACTCCCCTCTGGAAGCGCTTTCACTGCAAGCTGCAGATTCCCTCCTAACAGCAAGCTTTAGGATAGGGTACTGAATTGTAACTTACTTTCGCCTAATAATGCGATTTTGGCAAAGAGTGTATCTCCCGCAGGGAAGCTGCTACCATCAAATGTTTGCCCTCATTAGACTCCCCTCTGGAAGCGCTTTCACTGCAAGCTGCAGATTCCCTCCTAACAGCAAGCTTTAGGATAGGGTACTGAATTGTAACTTACTTTCGCCTAATAATGCGATTTTGGCAAAGATACTATCTCCCGCAGGGAAGCTGCTACCATCAAATGTTTGCCCTCATTAGACTCCCCTCTGGAAGCGCTTTCACTGCAAGCTGCAGATTCCCTCCTAACAGCAAGCTTTAGGATAGGGTACTGAATTGTAACTTACTTTCGCCTAATAATGCGATTATGGCAAAGAGACTATCTCCCGCAGGGAAGCTGCTACCATCAAATCTTTGCCCTCATTAGACTCCCCTCTGGAAGCGCTTTCACTGCAAGCTGCAGATTCCCTCCTAACAGCAAGCTTTAGGATAGGGTACTGAATTGTAACTTACTTTCGCCTAATAATGCGATTTTGGCAAAGAGACTATCTCCCGCAGGGAAGCTGCTACCATCAAATGTTTGCCCTCATTAGACTCCCCTCTGGAAGCGCTTTCACTGCAAGCTGCAGATTCCCTCCTAACAGCAAGCTTTAGGATAGGGTACTGAATTGTAACTTACTTTCGCCTAATAATGCGATTTTGGCAAAGAGACTATCTCCCGCAGGGAAGCTGCTACCATCAAATCTTTGCTCTCGTTAGACTCCCCTCTGGAAGCGCTTTCACTGCAAGCTGCAGATTCCCTCCTAACAGCAAGCTTTAGGATAGGGTACTGAATTGTAACTTACTTTCGCCTAATAATGCGATTTTGACAAAGAGACTATCTCCATCTCCCGCAGGGAAGCTGCTACCATCAAATCTTTGCCCTCATTAGACTCCCCTCTGGAAGCGCTTTCACTGCAAGCTGCAGATTCCCTCCTAACAGCAAGCTTTAGGATAGGGTACTGAATTGTAACTTACTTTCGCCTAATAATGCGATTATGGCAAAGAGACTATCTCCCGCAGGGAAGCTGCTACCATCAAATGTTTGCCCTCATTAGACTCCCCTCTGGAAGCGCTTTCACTGCAAGCTGCAGATTCCCTCCTAACAGCAAGCTTTAGGATAGGGTACTGAATTGTAACTTAACTGAGGGTAATAATGCGATTCTGGCAAAGAGACTATCTCCCGCAGGGAAGCTGCTACCATCAAATGTTTGCCCTCATTAGACTCCCCTCTGGAAGCGCTTTCACTGCAAGCTGCAGATTCCCTCCTAACAGCAAGCTTTAGGATAGGGTACTGAATTGTAACTTAACTGAGGCTAATAATGCGATTCTGGCAAAGAGACTATCTCCCGCAGGGAAGCTGCTACCATCAAATGTTTGCCCTCATTAGACTCCCCTCTGGAAGCGCTTTCACTGCAAGCTGCAGATTCCCTCCTAACAGCAAGCTTTAGGATAGGGTACTGAATTGTATCTTAACTGAGGCTAATAATGCGATTTTGGCAAAGAGACTATCTCCCGCAGGGAAGCTGCTACCATCAAATGTTTGCCCTCATTAGACTCCCCTCTGGAAGCGCTTTCACTGCAAGCTGCAGATTCCCTCCTAACAGCAAGCTTTAGGATAGGGTACTGAATTGTATCTTAACTGAGGCTAATAATGCGATTTTGGCAAAGAGACTATCTCCCGCAGGGAAGCTGCTACCATCAAATGTTTGCCCTCATTAGACTCCCCTCTGGAAGCGCTTTCACTGCAAGCTGCAGATTCCCTCCTAACAGCAAGCTTTAGGATAGGGTACTGAATTGTAACTTACTTTAGCCTAATAATGCGATTTTCGCAAAGAGAGTATCTCCCGCAGGGAAGCTGCTACCATCAAATGTTTGCCCTCATTAGACTCCCCTCTGGAAGCGCTTTCACTGCAAGCAGCAGATTCCCTCCTAACAGCAAGCTTTAGGATAGGGTACTGAATTGTAACTTAACTGAGGCTAATAATGCGATTTTGGCAAAGAGACTATCTCCCGCAGGGAAGCTGCTACCATCAAATCTTTGCCCTCGTTAGACTCCCCTCTGGAAGCGCTTTCACTGCAAGCTGCAGATTCCCTCCTAACAGCAAGCTTTAGGATAGGGTACTGAATTGTAACTTACTTTCGCCTAATAATGCGATTATGGCAAAGAGACTATCTCCCGCAGGGAAGCTGCTACCATCAAATCTTTGCCCTCATTAGACTCCCCTCTGGAAGCGCTTTCACTGCAAGCTGCAGATTCCCTCCTAACAGCAAGCTTTAGGATAGGGTACTGAATTGTAACTTACTTTCGCCTAATAATGCGATTTTGGCAAAGAGACTATCTCCCGCAGGGAAGCTGCTACCATCAAATCTTTGCCCTCATTAGACTCCCCTCTGGAAGCGCTTTCACTGCAAGCTGCAGATTCCCTCCTAACAGCAAGCTTTAGGATAGGGTACTGAATTGTAACTTACTTTCGCCTAATAATGCGATTTTGGCAAAGAGAGTATCTCCCGCAGGGAAGCTGCTACCATCAAATGTTTGCCCTCATTAGACTCCCCTCTGGAAGCGCTTTCACTGCAAGCTGCAGATTCCCTCCTAACAGCAAGCTTTAGGATAGGGTACTGAATTGTAACTTACTTTCGCCTAATAATGCGATTTTGGCAAAGAGACTATCTCCCGCAGGGAAGCTGCTACCATCAAATGTTTGCCCTCATTAGACTCCCCTCTGGAAGCGCTTTCACTGCAAGCTGCAGATTCCCTCCTAACAGCAAGCTTTAGGATAGGGTACTGAATTGTAACTTAACTGAGGGTAATAATGCGATTCTGGCAAAGAGACTATCTCCCGCAGGGAAGCTGCTACCATCAAATGTTTGCCCTCATTAGACTCCCCTCTGGAAGCGCTTTCACTGCAAGCTGCAGATTCCCTCCTAACAGCAAGCTTTAGGATAGGGTACTGAATTGTAACTTAACTGAGGCTAATAATGCGATTCTGGCAAAGAGACTATCTCCCGCAGGGAAGCTGCTACCATCAAATGTTTGCCCTCATTAGACTCCCCTCTGGAAGCGCTTTCACTGCAAGCTGCAGATTCCCTCCTAACAGCAAGCTTTAGGATAGGGTACTGAATTGTATCTTAACTGAGGCTAATAATGCGATTTTGGCAAAGAGACTATCTCCCGCAGGGAAGCTGCTACCATCAAATGTTTGCCCTCATTAGACTCCCCTCTGGAAGCGCTTTCACTGCAAGCTGCAGATTCCCTCCTAACAGCAAGCTTTAGGATAGGGTACTGAATTGTATCTTAACTGAGGCTAATAATGCGATTTTGGCAAAGAGACTATCTCCCGCAGGGAAGCTGCTACCATCAAATGTTTGCCCTCATTAGACTCCCCTCTGGAAGCGCTTTCACTGCAAGCTGCAGATTCCCTCCTAACAGCAAGCTTTAGGATAGGGTACTGAATTGTAACTTACTTTAGCCTAATAATGCGATTTTCGCAAAGAGAGTATCTCCCGCAGGGAAGCTGCTACCATCAAATGTTTGCCCTCATTAGACTCCCCTCTGGAAGCGCTTTCACTGCAAGCTGCAGATTCCCTCCTAACAGCAAGCTTTAGGATAGGGTACTGAATTGTAACTTAACTGAGGCTAATAATGCGATTTTGGCAAAGAGACTATCTCCCGCAGGGAAGCTGCTACCATCAAATCTTTGCCCTCGTTAGACTCCCCTCTGGAAGCGCTTTCACTGCAAGCTGCAGATTCCCTCCTAACAGCAAGCTTTAGGATAGGGTACTGAATTGTAACTTACTTTCGCCTAATAATGCGATTATGGCAAAGAGACTATCTCCCGCAGGGAAGCTGCTACCATCAAATCTTTGCCCTCATTAGACTCCCCTCTGGAAGCGCTTTCACTGCAAGCTGCAGATTCCCTCCTAACAGCAAGCTTTAGGATAGGGTACTGAATTGTAACTTACTTTCGCCTAATAATGCGATTTTGGCAAAGAGACTATCTCCCGCAGGGAAGCTGCTACCATCAAATCTTTGCCCTCATTAGACTCCCCTCTGGAAGCGCTTTCACTGCAAGCTGCAGATTCCCTCCTAACAGCAAGCTTTAGGATAGGGTACTGAATTGTAACTTACTTTCGCCTAATAATGCGATTTTGGCAAAGAGACTATCTCCCGCAGGGAAGCTGCTACCATCAAATGTTTGCCCTCATTAGACTCCCCTCTGGAAGCGCTTTCACTGCAAGCTGCAGATTCCCTCCTAACAGCAAGCTTTAGGATAGGGTACTGAATTGTAACTTACTTTCGCCTAATAATGCGATTTTGGCAAAGAGACTATCTCCCGCAGGGAAGCTGCTACCATCAAATCTTTGCCCTCATTAGACTCCCCTCTGGAAGCGCTTTCACTGCAAGCTGCAGATTCCCTCCTAACAGCAAGCTTTAGGATAGGGTACTGAATTGTAACTTACTTTCGCCTAATAATGCGATTATGGCAAAGAGACTATCTCCCGCAGGGAAGCTGCTACCATCAAATCTTTGCCCTCATTAGACTCCCCTCTGGAAGCGCTTTCACTGCAAGCTGCAGATTCCCTCCTAACAGCAAGCTTTAGGATAGGGTACTGAATTGTAACTTACTTTCGCCTAATAATGCGATTTTGGCAAAGAGACTATCTCCCGCAGGGAAGCTGCTACCATCAAATGTTTGCCCTCATTAGACTCCCCTCTGGAAGCGCTTTCACTGCAAGCTGCAGATTCCCTCCTAACAGCAAGCTTTAGGATAGGGTACTGAATTGTAACTTACTTTCGCCTAATAATGCGATTTTGGCAAAGAGACTATCTCCCGCAGGGAAGCTGCTACCATCAAATCTTTGCTCTCGTTAGACTCCCCTCTGGAAGCGCTTTCACTGCAAGCTGCAGATTCCCTCCTAACAGCAAGCTTTAGGATAGGGTACTGAATTGTAACTTACTTTCGCCTAATAATGCGATTTTGGCAAAGAGACTATCTCCATCTCCCGCAGGGAAGCTGCTACCATCAAATCTTTGCCCTCATTAGACTCCCCTCTGGAAGCGCTTTCACTGCAAGCTGCAGATTCCCTCCTAACAGCAAGCTTTAGGATAGGGTACTGAATTGTAACTTACTTTCGCCTAATAATGCGATTATGGCAAAGAGACTATCTCCCGCAGGGAAGCTGCTACCATCAAATGTTTGCCCTCATTAGACTCCCCTCTGGAAGCGCTTTCACTGCAAGCTGCAGATTCCCTCCTAACAGCAAGCTTTAGGATAGGGTACTGAATTGTAACTTACTTTCGCCTAATAATGCGATTTTGGCAAAGGGACTATCTCCCGCAGGGAAGCTGCTACCATCAAATCTTTGCCCTCGTTAGACTCCCCTCTGGAAGCGCATTCACTGCAAGCTGCAGATTCCCTCCTAACAGCAAGCTTTAGGATAGGGTACTGAATTGTAACTTAACTGAGGCTAATAATGCGATTTTGGCAAAGAGACTATCTCCCGCAGGGAAGCTGCTACCATCAAATCTTTGCTCTCGTTAGACTCCCCTCTGGAAGCGCTTTCACTGCAAGCTGCAGATTCCCTCCTAACAGCAAGCTTTAGGATAGGGTACTGAATTGTAACTTACTTTCGCCTAATAATGCGATTTTGGCAAAGAGAATATCTCCCGCAGGGAAGCTGCTACCATCAAATGTTTGCCCTCATTAGACTCCCCTCTGGAAGCGCTTTCACTGCAAGCTGCAGATTCCCTCCTAACAGCAAGCTTTAGGATAGGGTACTGAATTGTAACTTAACTGAGGCTAATAAAGCGATTTTGGCAAAGGGACTATCTCCCGCAGGGAAGCTGCTACCATCAAATCTTTGCCCTCGTTAGACTCCCCTCTGGAAGCGCATTCACTGCAAGCTGCAGATTCCCTCCTAACAGCAAGCTTTAGGATAGGGTACTGAATTGTAACTTACTTTCGCCTAATAAATCGATTTTGGCAAAGAGAATATCTCCCGCAGGGAAGCTGCTACCATCAAATCTTTGCCCTCATTAGACTCCCCTCTGGAAGCGCTTTCACTGCAAGCTGCAGATTCCCTCCTAACAGCAAGCTTTAGGATAGGGTACTGAATTGTAACTTACTTTCGCCTAATAATGTGATTATGGCAAAGAGACTATCTCCCGCAGGGAAGCTGCTACCATCAAATGTTTGCCCTCATTAGACTCCCCTCTGGAAGCGCTTTCACTGCAAGCTGCAGATTCCCTCCTAACAGCAAGCTTTAGGATAGGGTACTGAATTGTAACTTACTTTAGCCTAATAATGCGATTTTGGCAAAGAGACTATCTCCCGCAGGGAAGCTGCTACCATCAAATGTTTGCCCTCATTAGACTCCCCTCTGGAAGCGCTTTCACTGCAAGCTGCAGATTCCCTCCTAACAGCAAGCTTTAGGATAGGGTACTGAATTGTAACTTACTTTCGCCTAATAATGCGATTTTGGCAAAGAGAATATCTCCTGCAGGGAAGCTGCTACCATCAAATGTTTGCCCTCATTAGACTCCCCTCTGGAAGCGCTTTCACTGCAAGCTGCAGATTCCCTCCTAACAGCAAGCTTTAGGATAGGGTACTGAATTGTAACTTAACTGAGGCTAATAATGCGATTCTGGCAAAGAGACTATCTCCCGCAGGGAAGCTGCTACCATCAAATGTTTGCCCTCATTAGACTCCCCTCTGGAAGCGCTTTCACTGCAAGCTGCAGATTCCCTCCTAACAGCAAGCTTTAGGATAGGGTACTGAATTGTAACTTACTTTCGCCTAATAATGCGATTTTGGCAAAGGGACTATCTCCCGCAGGGAAGCTGCTACCATCAAATCTTTGCCCTCGTTAGACTCCCCTCTGGAAGCGCATTCACTGCAAGCTGCAGATTCCCTCCTAACAGCAAGCTTTAGGATAGGGTACTGAATTGTAACTTACTTTCGCCTAATAAATCGATTTTGGCAAAGAGAATATCTCCCGCAGGGAAGCTGCTACCATCAAATCTTTGCCCTCATTAGACTCCCCTCTGGAAGCGCTTTCACTGCAAGCTGCAGATTCCCTCCTAACAGCAAGCTTTAGGATAGGGTACTGAATTGTAACTTACTTTCGCCTAATAATGTGATTATGGCAAAGAGACTATCTCCCGCAGGGAAGCTGCTACCATCAAATGTTTGCCCTCATTAGACTCCCCTCTGGAAGCGCTTTCACTGCAAGCTGCAGATTCCCTCCTAACAGCAAGCTTTAGGATAGGGTACTGAATTGTAACTTACTTTAGCCTAATAATGCGATTTTGGCAAAGAGACTATCTCCCGCAGGGAAGCTGCTACCATCAAATGTTTGCCCTCATTAGACTCCCCTCTGGAAGCGCTTTCACTGCAAGCTGCAGATTCCCTCCTAACAGCAAGCTTTAGGATAGGGTACTGAATTGTAACTTACTTTCGCCTAATAATGCGATTTTGGCAAAGAGAATATCTCCTGCAGGGAAGCTGCTACCATCAAATGTTTGCCCTCATTAGACTCCCCTCTGGAAGCGCTTTCACTGCAAGCTGCAGATTCCCTCCTAACAGCAAGCTTTAGGATAGGGTACTGAATTGTAACTTACTTTCGCCTAATAATGCGATTTTGGCAAAGGGACTATCTCCCGCAGGGAAGCTGCTACCATCAAATCTTTGCCCTCGTTAGACTCCCCTCTGGAAGCGCATTCACTGCAAGCTGCAGATTCCCTCCTAACAGCAAGCTTTAGGATCGGGTACTGAATTGTAACTTAACTGAGGCTAATAATGCGATTTTGGCAAAGAGACTATCTCCCGCAGGGAAGCTGCTACCATCAAATCTTTGCTCTCGTTAGACTCCCCTCTGGAAGCGCTTTCACTGCAAGCTGCAGATTCCCTCCTAACAGCAAGCTTTAGGATAGGGTACTGAATTGTAACTTACTTTAGCCTAATAATGCGATTTTGGCAAAGAGACTATCTCCCGCAGGGAAGCTGCTACCATCAAATGTTTGCCCTCATTAGACTCCCCTCTGGAAGCGCTTTCACTGCAAGCTGCAGATTCCCTCCTAACAGCAAGCTTTAGGATAGGGTACTGAATTGTAACTTACTTTCGCCTAATAATGCGATTTTGGCAAAGAGACTATCTCCCGCAGGGAAGCTGCTACCATCAAATGTTTGCCCTCATTAGACTCCCCTCTGGAAGCGCTTTCACTGCAAGCTGCAGATTCCCTCCTAACAGCAAGCTTTAGGATAGGGTACTGAATTGTAACTTACTTTCGCCTAATAATGCGATTTTGGCAAAGAGACTATCTCCCGCAGGGAAGCTGCTACCATCAAATGTTTGCCCTCATTAGACTCCCCTCTGGAAGCGCTTTCACTGCAAGCTGCAGATTCCCTCCTAACAGCAAGCTTTAGGATAGGGTACTGAATTGTAACTTACTTTCGACTAATAATGCGATTTTGGCAAAGAGACTATCTCCCGCAGGGAAGCTGCTACCATCAAATGTTTGCCCTCATTAGACTCCCCTCTGGAAGCGCTTTCACTGCAAGCTGCAGATTCCCTCCTAACAGCAAGCTTTAGGATAGGGTACTGAATTGTAACTTACTTTCGCCTAATAATGCGATTTTGGCAAAGAGACTATCTCCCGCAGGGAAGCTGGTACCATCAAATGTTTGCCCTCATTAGACTCCCCTCTGGAAGCGCTTTCACTGCAAGCTGCAGATTCCCTCCTAACAGCAAGCTTTAGGATAGGGTACTGAATTGTAACTTACTTTCGCCTAATAAGGCGATTTTGGCAATGAGAGTATCTCCCGCAGGGAAGTTGCTACCATCAAATGTTTGCCCTCATTAGACTCCCCTCTGGAAGCGCTTTCACTGCAAGCTGCAGATTCCCTCCTAACAGCAAGCTTTAGGATAGGGTACTGAATTGTAACTTACTTTCGCCTAATAATGCGATTTTGGCAAAGAGACTATCTCCCGCAGGGAAGCTGGTACCATCAAATGTTTGCCCTCATTAGACTCCCCTCTGGAAGCGCTTTCACTGCAAGCTGCAGATTCCCTCCTAACAGCAAGCTTTAGGATAGGGTACTGAATTGTAACTTACTTTCGCCTAATAATGCGATTTTGGCAAAGAGACTATCTCCCGCAGGGAAGCTGCTACCATCAAATGTTTGCCCTCATTAGACTCCCCTCTGGAAGCGCTTTCACTGCAAGCTGCAGATTCCCTCCTAACAGCAAGCTTTAGGATAGGGTGCTGAATTGTAACTTACTTTTGCCTAGTAATGCGATTTTGGCAAAGAGAGTATCTCCCGCAGGGAAGCTGCTACCATCAAATGTTTGCCCTCATTAGACTCCCCTCTGGAAGCGCTTTCACTGCAAGCTGCAGATTCCCTCCTAACAGCAAGCTTTAGGATAGGGTACTGAATTGTAACTTAACTGAGGCTAATAAAGCGATTTTGGCAAAGGGACTATCTCCCGCAGGGAAGCTGCTACCATCAAATCTTTGCCCTCGTTAGACTCCCCTCTGGAAGCGCATTCACTGCAAGCTGCAGATTCCCTCCTAACAGCAAGCTTTAGGATAGGGTACTGAATTGTAACTTACTTTCGCCTAATAAATCGATTTTGGCAAAGAGAATATCTCCCGCAGGGAAGCTGCTACCATCAAATGTTTGCCCTCATTAGACTCCCCTCTGGAAGCGCTTTCACTGCAAGCTGCAGATTCCCTCCTAACAGCAAGCTTTAGGATAGGGTACTGAATTGTAACTTACTTTCGCCTAATAAATCGATTTTGGCAAAGAGAATATCTCCCGCAGGGAAGCTGCTACCATCAAATCTTTGCCCTCATTAGACTCCCCTCTGGAAGCGCTTTCACTGCAAGCTGCAGATTCCCTCCTAACAGCAAGCTTTAGGATAGGGTACTGAATTGTAACTTACTTTCGCCTAATAATGTGATTATGGCAAAGAGACTATCTCCCGCAGGGAAGCTGCTACCATCAAATCTTTGCCCTCATTAGACTCCCCTCTGGAAGCGCTTTCACTGCAAGCTGCAGATTCCCTCCTAACAGCAAGCTTTAGGATAGGGTACTGAATTGTAACTTACTTTCGCCTAATAATGCGATTTTGGCAAAGAGACTATCTCCCGCAGGGAAGCTGCTACCATCAAATGTTTGCCCTCATTAGACTCCCCTCTGGAAGCGCTTTCACTGCAAGCTGCAGATTCCCCCCTAACAGCAAGCTTTAGGATAGGGTACTGAATTGTAACTTACTTTAGCCTAATAAAGCGATTTTGGCAAAGAGACTATCTCCCGCAGGGAAGCTGCTACCATCAAATGTTTGCCCTCATTAGACTCCCCTCTGGAAGCGCTTTCACTGCAAGCTGCAGATTCCCTCCTAACAGCAAGCTTTAGGATAGGGTACTGAATTGTAACTTACTTTCGACTAATAATGCGATTCTGGCAAAGAGACTATCTCCCGCAGGGAAGCTGCTACCATCAAATGTTTGCCCTCATTAGACTCCCCTCTGGAAGCGCTTTCACTGCAAGCTGCAGATTCCCTCCTAACAGCAAGCTTTAGGATAGGGTACTGAATTGTAACTTACTTTCGCCTAATAATGCGATTTTGGCAAAGGGACTATCTCCCGCAGGGAAGCTGCTACCATCAAATCTTTGCCCTCGTTAGACTCCCCTCTGGAAGCGCATTCACTGCAAGCTGCAGATTCCCTCCTAACAGCAAGCTTTAGGATAGGGTACTGAATTGTAACTTAACTGAGGCT